>NC_141145.1:131686154-131839242 GCF_053477565.2 Lygodium microphyllum
CCCTCTCAACCAAAAACGTGGGCCAGAGAAGGCGACTCCCAAATAGACATATTCTCTTACAAGCTTCAGTACGTCTCCCCCAAATGTGAACTGGTACATAGATCTAGTCACCCATACTGCTGAAGTATTGAAAATCACGGTTTTGGTCTTCCCAAGGTTCATTATGAGGTCTTTATCTCTACAGAAGATGTGCAAAGCGTCTAGATGGCACTACAATCCCTCCGGTGAATTTGAAATGAGAACAATATCATTTGCATACGGTAGTATCGGTATCAGCACCCTTGCCAGGCTGGCTCCAGCTCCTCCTCCTCGGTCTATGTAATCAGATACTTCATCTATGTATAGACCAAACAATGTGGGTGAAAGTGGACATCCTTGTTTCACTCCTATGGTACTGTCAATCCTCTTTGATAGCCCCGCAGGTGCTCGTACATGACGTGTCACTGCCTCATATAATGCATAGACACCCCATTGTATACCCTCTGGTACTCCAATGCAATCTCTGCATGATGCATGTACAAGGCACTGTATCAAAAGCTTTGCAAAAGTCTACAAAGCAACAATAGATCCTCTTGTCTCGGGCTCGACCCTCCTCAATAATGGCTCCAAGTGTGAGAATATGATCCAGCGTGGTATATCCTCGTCTGAAACCTACGTGTCCTTGTGCTCTCTTGCCTTTCATTTCAGCCCACTCATGGAGTTCATGCTCCAATATAGATCCATATAACTTGGCCAAAGTATGACCGATCATGATAGTCCTGTAGTTGCTAGGAATCAGGGGATCACCACTTTTAAATAGCGGGATTATAGTATTGTCTGACCAACTCATAGGGAAGCCTTCACATACTACTCTATTGAATATATGTACTGATATGGGTGCTAATATGTCACAAGCATGTGAGAAATTTTTTGGTACTAGTCCATCCTCACTTTGTGCCCTCCCATTTTGTAATCTATAAATTGCATCCCTAACCATTTTCCATGTGAAGAAAGACCACTGTGTTGGCCTACAAACTTGTGGGGGCTGCATAGACGGCTGTCCTGGCAAGTCATACAACTGTCTCCTATAGTCAAGCCAAGAATCTGGTGATGTAATCTGTATGGGGGGCTGTCTTTCATGAAACATCTTCCATGCGCTCTTGCTATCCTGCCCCAAAAATAGCTGATATATCTCTGCTTCTGCTTTCGCTAAGTAGTCTTGCTTCTTCTTCCGCACAAGGCGTTTAAAGAATGCCTTTGCTTAGGGATGTGTCTGAGTGCCTAGCTCCACTTGTCTCTGTAAGCGAGCTCGCGTGACTCTACACTCATCATCATACTAGCTATTTTGGGGAGTAGTAGATTGTGTGGGTCTACATCGGGACAAGGTGTGTGGGAATGCATACATGGCTGATCCATGTATGGCCTTTGCTAAATCCCTTGTACATTCTTCCAACGATCTACTCAAGTCCAATGTATGCAAACTGGTCTGTAGAGAACCACTGTAGATGTGTGAGGTGTCTTTTGTAAAGTAGTATTTGGGATGTCTAGGGAGGATGGTGTTTCATGTTTCATATGTACACAAGAGAGCATGAATGCCAAAATAGCATGATCTGTTGCGATGCCAATTGGTCTCTTAGATATCTTAAAGTTTTGGATGTCTGGTATCAATACTGGTGAGCCTATCAAGTAGACCACAATACTTGCCCCTCCTTTGTGATTCCAACATGTCAAATTGTCAGATCTTGGCCATTGTGGTAGACCATTAAAGATGGCTAGTCTATTTGCACTTCCCAAAGTCAATAGGTGTGTCCCATAGGTACGCACTTCTTTATCTTGGGCTCTCCTGCGTAGGCCTATTTCATCTATGTCAATCTCTTTGAACATGGCATTATCATGCATATAAAAGCCACTCTATCTATCTCCAGTGCGTGCATTAAAATCTCCTACTAATAATATGTCCCCAATGCTAGCATATCTCATGATATCCTCTTAAAGTACATCAAAGGGAGATCCATCTCATGTGGCATAGGTAGAATTTGCAGGAGAAAAGTAGCATATTGCGATGAATATATCTTGTGGTCTTCTTGCATGTATCCTAATCCATAAATATCGTGCATCATTATCTCTTTTCATTACTTGCACTATTCTTTTGAGATCTTCCCAGTATAGTATGGCCACACCTCCAGAACCCCTAATACTTCGTGGTTTTCTAGTTGTTGGACGAAATGCACTTTTCCACCTGTATCCTCGCATGTTTGGTAGTCGGCTACCTTTACATTGGTGTGTTTCTGTGTACATTCCTATATCTATGTTTCACAAGCTATCTTCAAAGTAACCAACATCCAAGCGTAGGGCTCCATTACAATTCCATATTGACATCCGAAGTGTCTCATAGGCCTCGTATCGTCATGAAGACTTTTTGTCAGTGATGATGACTCGTCCATCCCTATAAATAGTCCACTTTTCCTCTTTGTGAGCCTCCAATACCTTGGGCATGTGTTCTTTGCGATGCGCTATTTGTGTTGGGGTAAGGTCCTCATCCAAATAAATCTTCTCACCCTTGAGGGCTCTCCTCTTGGAGAGGAAGGCTTTTTTTTTCTCTATGTCCCCAAAGTGATAGGTACGTCTAAAGTCCCAATTTTGTCAGCAAGTGTCTTAGCATCTTCCTGTGGGCTGCTCTTCTCTTCCCATCCTACTACCCGTACGTGTAAAACCCTAGCCTGTCTCCTAGCCTCTTCTTCCAAGGTAGCATTCATTACTTCAGTCTTGTTCACGGATGTTCCCTTATTCTTTTTTACTACCTCAATCCATGGGCTGGCTTCTTCTATCTGCTTCTGTGTTGTCTTTGCCACTTCTGCCCATGAGTGAACCTCCCTTTCACATTCTTTCAAAGCCTATTTCTCTTTTTGTAGTTCTTCTTGCACGTTCATTTCTTTTTTCTTAAATGTATTCAATTCTTCCCCTAGTTCTAAGATTTCAGATTCGTAGGCATCTACCGCTTTCAGCATTTCAGTTTTCAGCGTGTGCATTTCGGATAGCATTTATGCCTGTAAGTCATTCTTAATCTTTATTTGCATGTCTTGCATTTCTACCCTTTGATTTACTATCAGTTCGGCTTTTACCTACTCTCGTATTTCTTTCTCCAATTCTTGTCTCATAATTCGTAGTTCAAAGCGAATCATGAGATGAATTTCTTCGTATTTCTTTTCATTCATGGTACGTGAGGTCTTTCCATGTCTATCAGATGCCGGGGAGACGGTCCAATCACGGACCCTATGGCCATACGTCTTGTACCATGTGTTCTTAGAAGGGGTGTTGAACATTGCTTTCATGGACGGTTGTGTTAGTTCTTGATTATATTCATCTCCCAGATATTCATTTTCCACGGTTTGATGCTTGCATTTGTCTACATTATCCATCTCTCACACAGTGTGCAAAGCCACTCAGCTTGTGCTTTGTATTGTCAAAATCAGAGCAATTTTTGTGATTCCTGCAAATTTCCAAGGTTTCCCTAAGCCCTCACTAAATTTTTGCAAGCCCAGTATTCTTTTATGAGCCCAAATGCCTTCGCACTGTTTACAGTCACTGCAGAAATACAAATTGCAGCCCTAGTCTATGTATCACTGTATACTCCATGACATGATCAAAATCAAAGTCAATGTATCATTGCCTAGTCCACAAGCCAGTGCATCAATATATTCACCTAGGTCTGCATTCATGTCATTCTGAGTACATTTGTGTCCCTGCAGGACAGTGGCTGTCTCCTTGTGCAGAGACGTGGCCTTGTAGAGCAGCTCCTTCGAGTCAGCACTCACACCGGTCCTGCCAGACTATTGTCACTACCATTGCTCCCACGGGACTGCCACCTCTTGTAGGACAGACATGACAGTCATGTTAGCTCTTGTCACTCATGCCAGACACGTCTCGTCACGCCAGCATCCCGTTACTCACGCCAGACGCGCTCGTCACACCAGGCTCGTCTTGTCATGCTAGCATCCCATCACTCACGCCATAGAGAGAGAGAGAGAGAGAGAGAGAGAGAGAGAGAGAGAGAGAGAGAGAGAGAGGATTATTAGGTTGGTGGGTGGGTGGGGTATGATGGGTGATATACCTAGTGGTGAGTGGATGGCAAATGACAGGTAGTGTCTATTGACAAACTTGGAAATGCTTAGGTATACCCATGGAGTATTGGACGAATGCATTTAATGATTGTTGGCTATCACAGGATTATGTATTTGGTTATTGATGATAGGAATTTGACAGGCCATTAACTATAAAGAATATTAGTCACATGTGTAGCTATGATAGATATCAAATTCCTCGTATCAATCACAACAAGCTGTGAGAGTTAGTGATGATAGGATAGACTAAGAGACATGATATGTTGAGAGATGCATGTACGTGCTTGTGCGCGCGTACACACACACAAACACACACACAAACAATATCATGTGCTTAGTAACAAAGCAAGACAATTATGGTGCACAATACTTACTATTCAAGCTCTATGTTGATTCCTAAGACTCGAGGGTATATTTTGCTACCTCTTTCCTTCTACAAAGTGTGAACTATATAGATGATAGGAGGTTTGTTACTGTAAATATCAATAGTAGCACATGCGATAGAGGAGGAAGAGGGAGGTAGGGCCCTCATGACTATCTTCCATGGGGTCTTTAAGACCCTCGAGAGTTGGGATCAATGGCCCAAAGTGCATCTTCCACGTGCAATAAATCATGTGATTGCTACTTTTTGCAAAAGTAAATCCAGCTTATTGAAAGTTGAGATCCACCTTTTCATTTATTGGAGCTATGTTGGCTCTCGACATTCAAGTGACAACATACTTTGCTTGCCTAGACAAAAAGTAAGCCCAACCCAAAAGTAAACCTAGACAGACAAGTAAACTCGACCTTTACAATCCAAAGTATACAGGAAAACTATTATCACCATTTTTGCTCTTGGTATTAACAATAAAAAATCTCTACACATAATTTGTGGTGAGGGAATGCTTCGAAGGAAGATTTGAAGTCCGTATTTCAACCATATATAACCTTCAAACTTTGAAGCCTCTCACTCTCCCTCTCCCTCTCCCTCTCCCTCTCCCTCTCCCTCTCAAGGCTTAAGTCTCTCACTCTCTCTCACTCTTCTCTCCCTCTTATGTTATGTTATGTTGGCTGGTAATTTTCAGCATACGTTGGGCATATGGAATGGTTGAACAGCAGTGTGCAATGTTGTGTTGACTATAATGCCTGTCATGAGGACATGTATTTTTGAAATCTCACTTAATATGTGGATTAATTTTTAATCACATGATTAAGTAAATGATGCACATGTGAGGTGCAATTGGGGTTAAAGTAAATTTACGAGCCTGGGACTGGAAGAAATCACGGAATGTTAAAGGCAAAAGTTGCTATAAGTTATGTTGCACAGGTACTTGGTGGTATGTTGTGCCAGTTGTTGGCCTAGGTCATCCATTTGGCCATAAGTGTTAGGTGGTACTAAAGAAGTGGCGTTTAATGGTACCTAATGTCAATCTGATGGTCAAAGATGGCATAGAGACACTCGGGAATGAAAGTTGCCTATCCAATTTAATTATTGGCCAGTCAGATTATTTTGAGGGCACCGAAATAATTATTAGATTAATTTTCAGCATTTTATGACTGAAAATTAATATTTAATTATGAAAAATGTTGGAAAAACCATTTGGGAAGACTACCACTGGTGAAAAATGCCCATGCAAGATTGAAAAACGTCTTTACAGACTGGAGAGAGGCATTTCTATAAATTCAGCCTGCAAGAGAGAGGGAGGAGAGGTTGTTGGTTTGATTTGCAGCCATTGGAGAGGACCTTCTAAGGCAGCCAGGGGCAGAAGAAGACCAATCAATAGCAGGAGACAACATCTATAGGCTGTTGAGGTAGGGCAGCAACAGTAAATGACAGATTTTCTTCAGTCTCTTTGCATCTACATGTTGTTGTGGCAGGGCAGCAGCTGCACTTGACTGATTTGCAGCCATTGGAGGACCTTCTGAGGCAGCCAGGGGCAAAAGAAAACCAATCAACAGCAGGAGACAGCATCTACAAGCTATTGAGGTAGGGCAGCAGCAGTAAATGACTGATTTTCTTCAGTTCTTTGCATCTACATGCTGTTGTGGCAGGCAACAGCTGCACTTGATTGATTTTCAGTCATTCTTTGCGACAAAACTTTGACTTTTCTCTCTCTACAGCTTTCCTTCTCATCTCCCAACCATTTCACAGCCTTGCTCCAAAGATCTCAGCATTTGGACCCTTGGAGGCTGAGAAATTGCAAATTTCTCTGTTGTAAACCCTAATTTATAGCAAAAATTAGGGTTTAGCAGCAGCTTTGGGAAGCGTGCCATTAAAAAAAAAAAAAAACTTCAAGACTTGGATTCAACAAGGCTGAAGGTGAATTTCAGCTGAATTCAGGTGGAGGACTAGCCAGCCATTGAATTTGGGGCATTTTCATTGTCTATGAAGTTGGTGAAGGCCAAGTGAGTGCTTGAATCAAGGGGCAAAATAAATTAAAGACTTGCTGGTCACTTTGGACAGCAAGGGGAGTTGAAATACCGAAAGGGATTGGGAGAATCCCATTGTAAGTCAACTTTTTCTTCAATAAAGCTAAAGAAATACCGAAAGGGGCGCCAATTTTGGGGCCAATCAGGTGTGCATTGTCCAAGATCAGTAGGTAAATTTGTATTTTCAGATTTGCATTTATTGTTTGCTGCTGTAATTAAGTTGTAATCAGGGATTTACCACCCTATCCGAGGAGGAAGGCTAGTTTCATTGGGCCCACCCTGGAGCCTCAAAGAAGGTGAATTTGGAGGTGTTCATGATGCTCCAACCTTGGAGACCTTGCCTATGCTCATGATTGAAGTGTGGGAGTAGAGGTCTGAGCATCTTTGCAAGAGCCTTGTAGGCACTGATAATAAGGTGATGTAGCTCCACTAGCTGAGCTCTTGTTAGTGTTCCAGTGTTGCTCCTTGGGGGATAGACAATTAGCCCTGCTGAGAGCCTCATTGTGATCCCCCCCCGTGATTGAGATCTCCTCAAAAGCTGTCAACAGGGGTGCCTTCACCTCCTCGCGGAAGGTGAACAAGCAAGCTCTATTAAACCCATTCTTGCTCGGGCATTTCTACCTCTATATCAAAGCCGTTAAGGACAAGTCATGTGTAGATGCAGCTTGGCACCGACTTTTACAAGTCTTACCATTCAAATATTGCCTGGATGAACCGTAAGTCCTGATACAGGAAAATGCATATTGTTTATGAAAGTGAATAGGAATCTATACACACTTTAATGGCAGCAAGTCTGAAGGGCTTGTAATCCTCCCCAAAACTTCCATGTGTTTGTGATGAAGGATGATTAATAATACATACCTCACTGATCTTGGTAGCTCTGGGTTTCATGATGCATATTTTGTGAGCTTGACCCTTAAGGGATCTTGTGATGTCCATGTTTACAGCTGATTGACACAGAGGAATACAGTATAGTTTCCTAGCTAGCCAGAATCCAGATGCCCATGTAGGATCCACATCTGAAACAGTTTTACTCGCTCAGATGATCACGATCAGGCAAGCAGCTCTTTTAGCTCGATTCTCCAACTGTGTGGACTGTGTGGAGCTGGGTTTAGAATGGCAAAGTTTTGCATTGACAAGATGTCCTTGAAGGCTTGATGTGTATAGTTATAAACCTTATGATATGCTTGTAGTAAACACACAGGTATTTAGTTTATATATATTAAGGGCGCATAAAGTTGTGTAGGAATTCTAAATTATTTTCACTTCCACATAATTTATATGCAGTGCTAGCATTTCAGCTGGGATAGTTGGGACCACTGCAACAGCTCCAATTGATACTGTAAAAACTCGCATGATGATTCAAAGAGAAACAGCCAATGTGGTGTACAAAAATGCTTTTGATTGTGCATACAAGGTGCTGAAATATCAGTTGTTATCCATTGATGACATGCTGCTAATATCTAGGTTACTCACCCTGTCTTTTGTACTGTGCTTTCAGATATGCAAGTTCGAAGGATTGATGGGACTATATAAAGGGTATGTGCTCAAACCAAATAATGTTCACCAGCATTTCCGCTTCTTAATTATTCCAGTAAATCTTGACATTCTCTATAAAAGTTGTGCGTGTGTCAGATCAAGTTTGTTTAACCTTTGTTTTAAAGGTTTGGCATCATTGCATTCTGATTAAAGGTTTTGGAGTTCAGACAGAGAAACCCAATTGCATGAGTAACGGCAATTCTGTTCACGATCGTTAGATGTGGAAAGACTGTTTTATCTAATGTTTGCATTCTATTTATAGGCTTTGAATTTGACATAGATGTACTGGTCTCATCAATAGATGCACACGCATCACTGTAGCAGCATGCAGTAATGGGGTTACAATAAGGCTAGTTTGGGACCACATCATATATGCATAACCTAGACCACATCGTATATTTTTTTGTTTTCATTCGTTAGCTCTTCCGTTGACTGGCTTCTCATTCAAGTTTGCCTGCGTGTCAATTGAATGGCAAATTGTGAAGGAAAACTTCAAAACCTCAAGAGAAATCTGTATTTTTAGGTTTTCTTTGTATCTTAAAAGTAAAACAGTAATCTCCTAGGAAAACAAATCTTCATTCTTTGCATCCTAAAACTGAAAAACAGATCTGTGATGGGTTCACTGTCATGACAGGTGGTCTGCCATGTTCGCAAGACTTGGCCCGCAGACAGCCATCACGTTCTTGGTGTATGAGAAGCTGCGTGAGATTGCAGGTATCAAGGCATTGTAATGAGACCTTGCATTCTATCTTGAAGCCAATTTTGTTTCTTGTAAAAAATTGAGAGAAAGGAGAAGCAACCTTGGCGTCATTGTTATTGAACATGCTCAATGGTTAATGGTATCATTCATGCACATTTGAATAGCCTTTTTGAAAAAAAAGGCGAAAGAATTGTATTAACTTGTAATTATTCGCATCGTCACCTTGGTTTTGAAGACTGCAGAACCCTTTTAAAGAGATTTTACCCTTCAGAGATGGGTGTGAAATGTCTGCCCTTCAAAAGAACGGTCACATTACATTTTTTTTTTCGAGGGTACCCTCCAATTTAGTGCAATGAAAAGTATGTTTGGATTTCCCCCTTCAGAAGATAATGTAGGGTTACCCTTCGAAATCAGCTATAGCAGCATATCAGCAAAAGTCCACTCAGAAAAGGTGCTTAAGAAGCTTACTCACTGCTCGACAAGGGCTATCTTTTTACCTGATAATCTAAACAAAACCTGGACCTTAGCAACAATTTTAGAACTATGAACTACCAATGTGCTATTGACGTTCTTGACTTTCCCCATAAGATAACCCAAAATTTTCTATGCTGGTTGAAGTTAATTCTGTTTCCAACAAGCATCTGCTTCCAGCTAACAGAGTGAAGAAGCCCAATCTTTTCCATGCTTTCATCAAGTTATGCCAGAGATCCTGCACTCCCAAAAATAGGTGTTTGATGCTTTCATCAGCAGTCGTAGGTTCCTCAAAAGTCTTGTGTTCAACCTTTCACCATCATCCATCAAGAGTTAGGTTCCTCAAAGTCTGTCCTTTTCTTCATTGCTAGTATTTAAGCAAGTCGCTAGTGACAATAACTCAAGAGGTAGGCCATACATCTTTTAAGTTTGCTTAAGATCAGCTGCAGCCACTCTTCTTCTTGGGAGTTCAATTCAAAGAAAGGCGAAGCATGCTCGAGTAAATTTCACTCACATGTTTACATAGTGGGGGCCTTACATAGTCAATGTGTGGTTGGTCTTGAGGCTTGGTGCTTTCACTACTTCCTTGTTTAAGTGTGCCAACTTAGGCATGGCATGGCCCTAATGGTCCCATATGCCAAGCCACCTATTGAGTCCTTTATTAATATGCATACTCCTATAGATCTTTGGTTTGGTAGCTTGCTAGAACAAAACTGTCGGTACGAGCAATATCATTGCTTGAAAGACCATGATGAGTGGGAATGGTTCGCAAGAAAGTCAATCTGCTAGCTAGCCCATTCTTGTTAACTTTTCGTCTGAACCTGTTGAGAAACCATTTGAATCATGTCAAAGATCAAAGGGGCAACCCAAATAGCAAATGAAATCTCCTTTGGCAATTCCATTTAATCCCATAAGACCGAGCCAATCAAGATTTATCCTTTTGTTATAAAGATCAGTACCGAAGTTAGCTCAGCCTTGACGACATTCCAGTTATGGTCTATTTGAAGAAGCTTTACATCAATCTATGCAATTTGCATCATAAATCAAGCCTTGCACAACCTGCTGCAGGTTGGGTAAATACAAATTGTATTCAATACATTTGCAATTAATATATGAAGTTTATAGAAAATGTATTTCAATAGCATACTTGGTATGGAAATCATAAAGTGCACAACCCTTGGAGTGAAATTTTGGTGGAGAAATTCATGAATGATAGTAGTTGGCCAAGGATCTGTAGCCATCTTAAATTTGGAATAGCCCTCGTCGATATGGTTTAAGGAGAAAAAATACATTCTTAAAACTATGTAATTCTAGTAGTAATTTCCCAATTACATAACGAATTTTTTGATCCATGTATGTAACTAGCTCCTAGAACATAGAGAAATCGCCGATCCAGATTTCAAATACCCTTTCAATGTTTGATGCAAAGGTTCCATGTATGGTTCACTTGAAAACATGAGGAAGAATAGCTTTAAATCTTCAACAAGTAAACGACAATAACTAATACAACACGTTATTCAATATACTAAGGACAAAATGATGCATTGAAATTTGTACCATCACTTCACTTTTCAAAATGCTTCATTCATCACCATTAATCTTGCTATGAATAGCTTATACGTATATCTCACAATCTTTCATGCAGCATCTAAGCTCTTTCTACAACTTTCTAGGTTTGGTTTTGAAGAAACAACCTTTTTCTTCTTGATTTCGACGCATAGGGTGGCCTTGGCAAGCCAAATATATCTATCTTTTGGTTTCAAGAAAGCACTTGAGAGAGGGCTTAATATTCATTCCTACTTGATCCATTAGAATCACATGGTGCTCCATCTTGTTTTGAGAAAGGACTTAAAAGAGAGCTTAACATTCATTCTTACTTGATCCATTTGAATTACATGCTTGTTAAATAGCATGATGCTTCATCTTGCTTCAATAAATCCTATGATTATTGAGCTACAAATCTTTGTGACATAGCTTGCTTATTTTGTTGTAGTTATAGTCTACTCCCTCCTTGCTCTCGCTCCCTTGAAAAGAGGCTATTGTCAATGCTCCACCACACTAGAACTTAGAGCTCATGCTTATCTAACACCCATTGGTATTTAAGAAGTGGAATACAATGGGGCATAATGAAGGGGAGTGAAACTCACATCTTGCCATCATAGCCATGGTTCCAAATGAGAGGAGGAAAGAGTGTATTAGTGGCAAAAGAGAATCCAACATATATAATAATAATACTTTTTGTGGGTGTTTGGAAAGACTTGAACTGCTTTACAAGGACCTTATCTAGACAGGAAACAATGGACTAATTGGTTTCTTAACATTATTGCTTATCCGTAGGTCTTGGATTCCTGCTCTTTATCCTAGGTCATTCCATAAATATAGTGCATTGTTTCAGTTGTCATCATGATCCTAAAATCCTAGTATTACATTCTTGGATGTGCAGTGAGTAGTTGATTACAAAATCATCCCAAGAAAGCTATGGCTTTTGGACAACATGCTCATACCAATGAATGGTGCACCAAAATTGCTAGTTCACATGCCAACTCCCCTTCTAGATGATACTTTTGAGCAACTTGAAGCATGTCATTTTGTACGTTAGGTAGTGTGTAGCAACCTCATAGACTACCCTATGAAGATTTACCACTTTGATCCCCTCCTTGAGCTATGTAGCTCTTCCACTAGTGGAACTAGATACATCAATCTGCTTCATTAGATAAGCAAATGGCTATTTTTGATGGCCATACTAGTATGGCCATGTCAATAGGTCTTCATTAGAATGCGTGCACATACTTTAGTAGCTACTTGTGATCTACCGAGAGTCAAGAATCGATGCCCTAGGGGTTACTTAGGCTTTTTAGGCATTGAGAAAAGGGGGGAAATAAAAAGTAGTTAGGATTTGACCCCAAGGCCAAGGTATATTTGTAACCTTGTAGTAAAATGGAACTTGTTTGATTAGGTTTTATGCTTGATTATAAAATTGCACATGGGGGCCCGTGTGTCCATGCACTCAAATGCACCTTTGAGCTTTTGGCGAAGTCTCCATGACCAACATATACAGTCTATTATGCACTCACAAGAAGTCATTTGCTCCATACAGAAGAATTTCTTGGGATGAGAAAGGTTGGTTGAGGCTAAAAGAGATTCATATAGATTGTTCTCACGGTAGATATTCGTGAGGTGAAAGAAAGTCTTTTCAACCAAACATTGTGAGGGCGATTGATATGAGGGATGGTTAGCGTGCACTTTCCTTCCGCCTCCAAATGAGAGATGAGAAGCTTGTTTAATATACTAAGTCAGGCATGTTGGGGTAAAAGGCCTCTAGGCCTGCCTGTGTGTGCACTGTGACCGCCCATTCTTTATTCATATATAATATGATAGTGTAATAAGACTGTTAGTTTAGTTGGATAGTACCTACATTATGTGTGCTCTTCTCTCCCGCATCTTCCTCTTCTCCTTCTCCACTGCCATTGCATCCCCTTCAACTGGTATCAGAGCTTTGGATTAGAGCTTGATTGTGGAGCTTGGCCCTCAGCTCGGATTGAAGACCTAGAGCTTGGAGCTTCAATGCCAGCCATGGCTTCTTCCCCTCGAGATAAGATTTTATCTCTCGCCTCTCCTCGGTCCTCATAGGCTCTTTGCATGTGTTCCTTGGCTTCATTGGGCACCTTGTATGCTCCCATTCGCCCCTTATCCTCAGGATAACTAGCAGGCTCCACAGAAGCAGCTCACGTTTTTTGCATCTGCTTCAAAATCTGGCTTTAAAATCCCATTTTTTCTCATATCTCGGGCATCTGGAACCCAATTTAGGCAAGGTAAGAGTCTAACTTGGGGTTTTGACACTCTCCGAACACAATGGTGATGTCAAATCTATCAAATTTTGATCACAGAAATTTTCTTTAACAGATCTGAGTTGATTTACAACAAGAAAATGTCATGCTCTTAGCTTATGTGATGCTCTCGAGGCTTGTTATTTGATGCCCAAATGCTTTGGGGATGTTTGCCCAATGTTTTGAGATGCTTTGGGACTTGGTTTGAGCTTCCATAGCTCGATTTATGCAGAGATTTACTGCTGTACATTGTTTAGGTAGCAATGTTTTATATCAAGGACGGCTTATGCATAATGCTCTTTGTTGACATTCGGGTGTCCTGTTGGATGTATTGATGCTTGATCATCATGGTTTATGCCTGGATATGCTATTTGAGAGCTATTGAGCCTTGATTTGGATGCGGAGACTTCGTTGTTGGTTGGGATTTATGCTACCTTGGTTGACAGATTATTTTACCTCCAGTTTGGTTATGCCTATGGTTTATGGGTGCTCCCGACTACTCGAGATGATATGCTGATGTATTTGGATGATGCCACTTTGATGTTTATGCTCTCGGATGCTTCTTGAGCAAAGAGTAGAGCTCAATTCTTGGTTCACTGTTTTTTTTTACAGCTGGTATTTCACTTGACAAGGTTTATGCCCCGTGCTACCCATTATGGGACTGATGTTTGATGTGGATGCTTTTGGGTTTGGCTGCAGTATGGCAGATGTTTGGGCTTGAATCGACTTGCATTTGAGAATTTTGTGAAGCAGCTTGCATTTGGTTGGCTTATCACTTATGCAACTTGGATGCTATTTGGCTCTTAATGCCACGATTATGGATCTTGAATTTACTTGGATACAGATACATGTTTGAGTAGTGCTTGCTCCATTGTCTTGGCAGTTGGTTATTGAGCTTTCATTGCTCATTGATGCTTGCTTCTTTGCGGATTACTCTTTGGTAAGTGGATTTTTTGATAGTGCTTGGGTTTAGCAGTTATGACTTTGTTGCTTTTGTGTTGCCTAGCTTCTATGCTAGTTGGGTTGCTTTTGCCCATACAAGTTAGAGAGCAGTTGCTCTTGATGCTTACCCAACTATGCACTTTGTCTACTATCATGTACTTTACAAAGCCACTTATTTGGATGTTGTTGTACAGATACTTAGGCTTCTCCTGGAGCTTGACCATTGCAGGATCTTATGCCACTTACTGGTCTTGCATTGACTTGGATGCTACTATGTGGTCTGATGTACTACAGAGTCATGTTTGCCATTATGGTTATGTGTTGATTTCATGACTGAATACTGTATGCTCTTTTGACAAATGTCTTGGTCTTTACACTATTGTGGTTGGTTATGTAATGCACTTAGCTACGAGTCTTTTTCATGTGGGAGCTTATGCATCCCTAGTTGATGCTTCTGTGCTTCCCTCTCCAGTGAGGATGGAAGAGTACTTGCAGCAGCATGCTTATACCGCTTGTGCTTCTACTAATAGTTGTCTTGATGAGCGGGTTCCCTATATTGGGACAGCCCTCGACTCTTTGAGATCCGTGGATGCTATGGATAGCCCTATTCATGATGACTTGGATTCCTTGTCGTCTTCTATAGATTTTTCTTCTACAAATGTATGCTTCCATTGTGGAAATCTTGCGTATGTTGAAAGAAAATGTTTCAGATGGATTAGAGAGCAGTAGAGACAGAGATAGACTTGACATGAGCAGAGAGTCAGAGATACAGGAGATGCGGCGGGTGTTACCACTGTTACTAGTGTTCAGGTACATGTTGTTACCCATGATGATGCAGTTGAGCATGTACTCCTGTCATCTAGTTTCCCTACAACTTTCTTGCTCAGTGATACGGCCTACGCCTCAGATTGGCTATTAGATTCTATGGCATCTTGCCATGGTACTCCACATAGAGCATGGTTCTCTACTTATAAGGAGTTTGATGGATGCATTTCTTTGGGCCTTGAGCAAACTAATGCTATTCTTGGTATAGGGGACATACACCTAGCTTTGCCTAATGGGATTTTTCTTATGCTTAGGGATGTTTTACATGTTCCCATACTCAATAAGAGCTTGATTTCTGTTAGTCAGTTGCATGATGCAAGTTACTCTATTTCTCTTCAGGATAGGTCATGGAAGATCTGTCGTGGTTGCTTGATTTTGGCCAGCAATTCTAGAGTTGGTTCTCATTACCCAGTGCATGTCTCTTATGTGGGAGATTCTATGGTTGCAGTTATCCGGATACTATATGCATTGTTATGGCATTATCACCTAAGCCATATGCACCACAGAGAGATGGAGATCTTGTCTCGTTCAGACTCATTGCTGCCTCATATGTCACTTACAGATCTTGATGCTTGCCCTGATTGTTCTCTTGGTCCTTGCAGAGCCCCCTTGGCTTATGGCGATCGTATGAGGCATGCTCCTCTAGATCTTGTCCATTGTGCAGTATATGGACCTATGCCTTCCCAGTCACTTGGTGGAGCGTCGTACTTTGTGACCTTTGTTGATCATGCTACCCACCGTGTTTGGGCTTTTCCCTTGGTGCAGATTGAGGATGCTGCAGTTATGCTTGACAGGTTTATGGATTTTGCTGGTAGCAGGCCTAGGTGGTTGTAGATGGATTATGAGAGTCATGCTCTCTCTCCCAGCTTTTGGACCTCTTGTTAGCAATATGGTATTGATTTCTTGTGCCCACAGTATTATGGGATTGCTCATGGCACGTGCCTGACCTTACAAGCAAAGGTTGCTTTTATGCTTAGCACAACTGGGTTGTCTTATGGCTTTTGGGATGAGGCCTTTATGGTGGTAGTCTATTTGGTTAACATGACGCCATGCTTGACCTTGGATGGTATTACAACCCATGAGGCATGGAATGGCATGCAACCCTCCTATGATTACTTGAGGATGTTTGGCTGCCAGGCATCTGTACGTATGCCACATGAGCCTATGTCACGTAGATGTATCCTACTTGGTTATGGAGATGGTGACTTTAAGGCGGTCTATAGATTATGAGATTTGGATGCCCAGCAAGTCATATGCAGCCGTCATGCTGTCTTTTATGAGATGCGGACACCTCTTAGGTCTCTTGATGAGCATTCAGTACGCTTTATGGTTGATTTTACAGCAGCTATAGTGCCATTACAACAAGTTGTTTATGCTAAAAACAAGGTACTTATTGACCTAGATGACATAGCTATGCATAACAGTTAGGGTCAGGATGTTGGTGGTCAGTAGCTAGACCCCTTGCAGGCTCATGAGAGCTATTTTCTTGTAGTTTTGCAGGCTGGACAACTAGCCATATGTCAGTCTTCCGCTTCGTTCAGGCCATATGTAGTCTTGAGACCCTGTTGGACGAGTGTCCGAGATGTTGGTTCTCTTTTAGTGATTGACTTTGGAGAGTTTGACTGCTCTCCACAGTCTTATATGCGCCATGCTGATGATATGCGTGACTCTAATGCTTTACAGCTGTGCATTGATGAGTTGTGCTTGCTTCATGAGAAGCATTCTTGGATCACTCCATTGTATGGAGCTGCGTGATCGCTTATCTCCTGGATGTCATGGACTCGGGGATGCTTGACTCTTCTTCTGCAGAGGTTCCCGACACTTCTTGCATAGCTTGCTTTCCGATTGGGCGTTGGGTGAGATGTCATGATTCCTCACCTTGTCTTTTTTTTTTCTTTTCTTTGTTTTCGCTCGGTAGCCACATTGGCCTTTTAGTGGGTGGTTGTTGGGGTAAAAGGTCTCTGGGCTTCCCCGTGTACACTGTGACCACCCATTCTTTATTCATATATAATATGATAGTGCAATAAGGCTGTCAGTTCAGTTGGACAGCACCTACATTGTATGTTCTTTTCTCTCCTGCATCTTCCTCTTCTCCTTCTCCACGGCCATTGCATCCCCTTCATGGCAATGAACCACCATTTGTATCGTGTGGAGCAAAGTACATGACATTGGCTATGTAGTACATAGTTGCCTTGTGCATAGGGCACATGCCTACATGCATAGCTCTACTCAAATGTCATACTTTTTCGGGATCGTGGTTCATAGACGAACATACATACTAAGTGCATGGATGTTTGCATTCAACATTTTTGGGTTTGGAATGAAGGTGCTTACATTCAACATTCTAGGTTTGATCTTCCCTCTCACACCAAGAGTCACAAAAGCGGTATGTAGTGGAGATTGAATTTTGAACACACGGTGAGCAAGTAATTTGGGACAGACTGAAACCAGCCTTCCTTCCATTAATTACACCAATAAATAAATGCACATAAAATGAAATACACACTTTACCATAACATTCTTGGACAGTAGACTTCTTGTTGGCCCCGAAACTGGTGCCCCTTGCGGTATTTCTTTAGCTTTCATTCAATTGGAAGGAGTACAACTTGAGATTCTTCAATCTCCTCTTGCTAACCAATTGCGCTTGCTGTCATAAATGACCATCAAGCCTTTTGGGGCATTTTCCCCTTGATTCACCCAGGATTTCTTCTCCAATTTGACCCTTGGCTGGCCAAATGCTGTCCCAAATCAATTTGGGATGGGCTGGTTCATGAATTCCCTTGACAATCTTCAATTATCAGCTGTGCTGATTTCAGTCCCTTGAGCCTTCAATCTTTGGCACGGATCTGAAGGTGGCTGCTAAATCCTAATTTTTGCTGTAAATTAGGGTTTATTGCAAAAATTACAAATCAGCCCACAAAAAATAACCGAGATTACCAAAAATGGCTAAGAATTGCTGAGAATGGCTGAGCATAGGCTGAAGGAGATGAGAGAATGATGTAAAGAGAAAATTTTAAGATTTGTCACGAAAAACTGATCAAAGTCAGTTGTTGCTGCCTTGCTGTACCAGCCCCAAACGGATGCACCAACAACAATAGGAGCATCAGAGACTGTGATCTTCAGGAGAAAGTGTATCAGTAGTAATTGTCAGTTTCCCAAGGTCAAGAATACGCAATCTCCATTACCAAAATGGTCTCCAATAGCTAGGAAATGGCCCCAAAAGCTGGCGGCAACAGTCCAATACCTCTTTCCAATATCTCCAAAATGAAAAAATGAGATTTTCCTCTCTCTTCGGCCCTATTTAGCCTTTCCCCCACTTGCATGGGAAAGTTTTACCAACTGGCAGCTTTCTTAATCCATTTTTAGCAAATTTCAGCCATTTAATTAATTTTTAGAATTAATTAATTCTGAAAATTAATTCAGCCCTTAATCCATGCGCATAAAATTGACCATGCCCATCTAAAAATTAATTAGCTAGGCCATTTGCAACCCAAAGTGGTCCCATGCATTAATTGACCCTTGGATAAGCCTTAATCCATTAATTAATGCCTAGTCCCGAGTGTCACCATTGACACTTAATGGCCAATTAATGGTCGTAGGAGCAAACTGATAGCAAAATTCACCTAGAATGTAACAAGTGTAACTTGTTATAACTTTTGCCTTTAACAACCATATTTTTCACAGGGTCCTTTAGCCTTCAACTATGAAAAAGTAGCTTGCACCTCACATGTGCAACGCATGTGCATCTTTTAATTGCACATTTGATTAATCCTTTAATCAAATGTCAATTAAACATAAGCAAAGCATCAAATTTTCACGTCCTCGTGACAGACCACCCCCTTGAAATCCTTGTAATCGTCCTCGATTGCACTGTAATGTGTCAAAGCAAACAATATTGCACTAGAATTTTCACAAGGCATCATAGTCAACACAACATTGGCCACTGTTGGCTAACTATCTCATATGCCCACCATTTGCTGAAAATTTCCAACTAGCATAAACATCGCATAAAGCTCAACAATAGTTCAGAACTGTTGCTAGAAACTCATCGGATGCATCCCAAACTCTTGTTTCTCAATAGTGCTGACTACACAACCATAGTAAAGCATAAACCGAGCCAAAACCATGGCTGAATTGTCAATGGCATTCAATACACATGCTGCTATCCATAGAACCAATTAAATGCCATTGAAATTGATGATCATACACCACTGAAAATCAACACTCCATAATCAGTCTCTCATGATTATAACCTGATGAAAATGTACAGTTTTAGAGTTGCAGTGAAAACCATACCCATCTGCATACATACCACAGTGACTAGTACATTGAATAATGACCTCATGGCAGACATACTGTCAGCATAGTACCTTGGATGCATACTGAATACATTCGAGATCCACTATACACAAGAGCAGTCCATTCTTGGAGGAGTGAAAGTGCTACCTCCCCCTTGAGTATCAAGTGGTACTCTGGACCCTTGCCCTAATGAACCTAAAAGAGCCTGATCCAAAGTCGGCTCTAATTGAAAGGCAGCAAGGTAAAGCTGCAATAACTGAGGATGGTTTGCCAAGTCATCCTCTTCCATCCATTTAGCATCCATTGGTGAATAGTTGTGAAACTTCACTCAATAGCTTATGGAAGCTTTACCTTTGACCTTTTCTTTGTATGTGCCAAAATCTGCTTAGATACCAATATCTCATTCAGCTCCTCTACATTGAACTAAATTTCAGCAGATACATCCTTAGGCACATCAGCATAAAAAGGCCTCAACAAGCTCACATGAAAGGCATAGTGTATTCGCTAGTGTAGAGGCAATTTCCATGATAGCCAACATTAAACGGAGCATTTGCATGACTAACACTTATTCCTTGAGCCCCAAAAGTACGACGGGGTACTAATGCTTTCCCATATGCGTGATTTTGCACACTAGGCATCATACCGATGCCGCAATACATCAGATTATGCATTCCATGAGCCATACCGGAGTACATTGGGTTATGCAAGCCATGCATTGGTTGTTGAAAGTTATGGGGAGGTGTGCCATACATTCCCACATTCGGTTGCTCACCCACCATAGCATGAAAAATTGTGCTATCACCAAAGTAAGCTGGCTGCCCCAAATTCTCATGCAAACCTTGTTGTCCAAAAACCATAGGATTAGCATTTACATCATGAACTTGCATTTGCATTTCTTGCCCAACTGGCACCAACTGCTTTTCACCATGAGCATCTTGAGAAGGCTTTGGCTTGTTTCATTGGTGCATCTTGCTGTCTCGAAGTACTAGAAGAGGATTTTCTCTTCTTGCCCTTGTTGTCCTTTGTAGGAGTGTTCAAAAACCGAGTAAATTGAGGATCTTTTGCCAATTCAGCAAAGATATTGGCTGCTGCCCTCATTCGATTCTTGAATGCATCATCGAATTCCATTTCCCGTTGTTGATCATCATCCTCTTTTGACATTGAGGGTCCAACATCTTGGCCGTCAACCACATTTTCAGCATGCTATCCATGATTCATGCCTTGCCCAAGATCAGGCATTGCATTTCCTTCTTCCCCATGTGAATGTGCATCATGAGAGGCATCATTACTGCTTGATTGCATCCCACTGTATGAAGACATCTTGCTGTAATTTCTCAGCTGAGCATGAAGATCAACACTAGCACAAAGCTTTGGCTTGCAATCAGGTGCCTCAGGCCCACTAGATCAAGAGATTTAATGTATCCCGGAATTGGAACTATGAAACTAGCCTTCCTTCTTGGAATAGGTGGTGATAACCTGATTTAAGAGTTAATTACAGCAATAAATAAATGCACATAAAGTGAAATACACACTTTATCATAACATTCTTGGACAGTAGACTCCTCGTTGGCTCCAAAACTGGCACCCCTTGCGGTATTTCTTTAGCTTTCATTCAATTGGAAGGAGTGCAACTTGAGATTCTTCAATCTCCTCCTTCTAACCAATTGCTCTTGCTATCATAAATGACAAGCAAGCCTTTTGGGTCATTTGCCCCTTGATTCACCCAGGACTTCTCCAATTTGACCCTTGGCTGGCCAAATGTTGTCCCAAATCAATTTGGGATGGGTTGGCTCTTGAATTCCCTTGATAATCTTCAATTATTAGCTGCTGATTTCAATCCCTTAAGCCTTCAATCTCTGGCATGGATCCCAAGGTGGCCGCTAAACCTTAATTTCTACTGTAAATTAGGATTTACTGCAGAAATTACAAATCAGCCCACCAAAAATGGTTGAGATATCCTCCGAATGGCTAAGAATTGCTAAGAATAGCTGAGCATAGGCTAAAGGAGATGAGAGAATGATGTAAAGAGAAAATTTTGAGATTTGTCACAAAGAACTGATCAAAATCAGTTTGCTGCCTTGCTGTACTATTCCCAAACAGATGCACCAACAACAATAGGAGCATCAGAGACTGTGATCTTGAAGAGAAAGTGCATCAACAACAATTGTCAGCTTCCCAAGGTCAAGAATATGCAATCTCCATCACCAAAACGGTCTCCAATGGTTGGGAAATGGCCCCAAAAGCCGGCAATAATAGTCCAACACCTCTTTCCAACAGCTCCAAAATGAAAAAATGAGATTTCCCTCTTCCTTCAGCCCTATTTAGCCTTTTTTCCACTTGCATGGGAAAGTTTTGCCAAGTGGTAGCTTTCTTAATCCATTTTCAGCAATTTCCAGCCATTTAATTTATTCCAAAAATTTATTCAGCCCTTAATCCATCCCCAAAAAATTGACCTTGCCCATCCAAAAATTAATTGGCTTGGTCATTTGCAACCCAAAGTGGTTCCATGTATTAGTTGACCCTTGGACAAGCATTAATCCATTAATTAATGCCTAGTCCCTAGTGTCACCACCACTGACACTTAATGGCCAATTAATGGTCCTAGGGGCAAACTGACAACAAAATTCACCTAGAATCTAACAAGTGTAACTTGTTACAACTTTTGCCTTTGACACCCATATTTTTCACAGGGTCCTTAGGCCTTCAACTGTGAAAAAGTAGCTTGCACCTCACATGTGCAATACATGTGTATCTTTTAATTGCACATTTGATTAATCCTTTAATCAAATGTCAATTAAACATAAGCAAAGTATCAAATTTTCACGTCCTCGTGACACAGACCCTAATAATGAACCATTGTCTATAAATATGCAACATGCACACTAAGCACCTATTGTTGGACTAGGCACACATTTGTTCTAGGCATCCATGCTTATCTTGTATATCATGTCTTTGTTCCATAGAATTCTTCTCTATATCCATTGGCATTGAGACAATCATGCCTTTAAAAATCACGTTGTATATCGTATCCACATTATACAAGCACGATGGCTCTTAAGTGCACCATGCATGATTACATGGTGTTTAGAACCCTAGACATGTATGAGGGTTGCCTTGAAGATCACTTAGAGAGGTAGTCTTTAGTTGGGGGGGTGGTGGTGGGGTGTGTGTGTGTGTCTGTGGAGAGAGAGAGAGAGAGAGAGAGAGAGAGAGAGAGAGAGAGAGAGAGAGAGAGAGAGAGAGAGAGAGAGAGAGAGAGAGAGAGAGAGAGAGAGAGAGAGAGAGAGAGAGAGAGAGAGAGAGAGAGAGAGAGAGAGAGAGAGAGAGAGAGAGAGAGAGATTGATAGATTGCAATTCTTATATGATCCTCATTTATTTGAAAGATGACATTATTTCATTTTTACCCGAAAGAATTGAATGCTAAACCTAGCTATTACTACAGTAAAATGAAGCCATGGACAATTGATGCACGTATGTTTGTAAAGATAGAAAGTACATGCATAGGAACATGACCTAAGAATCTCTAACCCTTGAAGCTAAAAAAAGCGCAAATCTTGGTGGGAAGCTCAATCTACATAATCTTTTTACCTTTTTCTCTAGTATAATTTTTTGTTTCCACAAAAAGAAAAGCAAAAATCCTATCTCCACAACAAAAGACCCATGAAAAGCAACATTTCTTTTGGCAAAATAAAGGGTGGAAAAACTCTTTTACCATCCTACATAGCAAACTTTGGTGAATTGGATGTAGAGTGAATGCCAATTCCCTTCTAATTGCACCGACTGCTTAAGCATTTCTCTTAGGGCAATGCTAACAAACTTTGATAGATGGTTTAGAGAGATTAGAAAAGTTTATAAGAAAAAACATTATCACTAGCACCTGTTGATTTTGCAAGTCTTAATACTTGTAGCTAGAGTCAACTAGAAGGAAAGCAAGATTATGCAATTAGAGAGAAAATTGGTCAATATTGAAATTCAAGTTGTTAAACAACCAGTTATGGCAATGCAACTACTTGTATTGATTGTGCACAAGAGCCTTAAAAACATGGCACCACCCAAATCCTCCGACAATCATGTGACAAATATGATTACATGCAATTGTTCATAGTTTATTTGAAGATTTCCAACATGACTTTAATAGTAGGTTGAGGGAAAAGTGCAAGAACGAATTGTACTTTCATGAAGTGTGCAAATGGTCACAAACCTAGGTATTGTGACCAAGGTATCAAAGAGCCATAGCTTTGTTCGAGGTTCCTGAAATTGTAGACATGCACATTGGCTTTCCATAGATCCCAGGACAACATAGCTGTGTGTCAGTTTGTCCATTGCGGCCTTCCTCAGGGTGAATCTTGGCCCTGAGAATGTGATCTGCATGTAAATGTATTTTTGGACCACCTTGACTATATCCTCTCTGTATTTAAAGTGGGGCAGCGACCGACGGATCCATTGGGTGGATGTGTTGAATACATGATCTTGGTATTCCCCAAGTTCACTATGAGGTCCTTGTCTTGGTGGGCAGAAGGTCCGTAATGTGTTTAGGTGGAGCTGCAGTCCCTTCGGTGTGCTAGAGAGGGGAACTTTATCATCCCCATATAGTAGCATGGGTATTAGTGTCCCCCCTAGGCGCGCAGGACCCCTCCCCTCCAAGTTTGTCCACCTAGTTTGATATCTCGTCGATGTAGAGCCCAAACAAGGTGGGGGAGAGGGAGCATCCCTGCTTTACCCCAATAGTGCTAATAATCTTCTCTGACAGCCCTCTCGGTGCTTGGATCTGTCCAGTGACAAACTCGTATAGAGCTAGGATTCCCCATCTCATCTTTGTTGGGACTTCGAGCGCTTGCAATGTCTGCATGAGTCTGGCTTGAGGAACTATATCAAAGGCCTTGTAGAAGTCCACAAAGTAGTAGTACACCCGCTTTCCTTGTGCCATGTTCTCTTTAATGATGGCTTAGAGTGTGAGGATGTGGTCAAGTGTAGAGTAGCTTCTCCTAAGGCCGGCTTGCCCTCGTGCCCGATGTTGGTGTGTCTGCGCTCATTTTCTTAGCTCATGCTCTAGGATGGATAAGTAGAGCTTAGCCAGCACATGGCTGACCATGACCATCTGGTAGTTTGTGGGAACCATGGGGTCTCCGACCTTTAGGATTTGTACTATTGTGTTAGTTGACCAACTGACTGGGAAGCCTTCACGTAGTGCCTTGTTGAATAGGTGGGCTAAGAGGGGGGCAATGATATCTCTACCAAATGAGAGATGTTTTGCTACTAGTCCCGCGTGATCCTCGGCCTGTGACCATTCTAGAGTTTGTCAATGGCATCACGGACTATTTCAGTCCTGAAGAAGGTGGAGGTAGTTGGCATGTCCTCTAGTGGCCGAGGTAGGGGGGTTGTCTTGGCACGTGGTATAGTGAGGTGGCATAGCTATGCCATGTCTATGGGGAGGTAATGTGTGTCTCTACTCGGGGTGCTTGGAATGCCTTCCATGCCTCCTTGATGTCCTGCCCTAGGAAAAGCTAATAAAACTTGTACTCTAGCTTGGATAGGTATGCCCGCTTCTTCCTTCACGAGCTTGGCGGTGTGTGTATTTCCCTTCGACTTCCCCTTGTTGGAGGCGGAGGCAGTTTCCTTGCATTCCTCCTCACACCAACTATTCTGCGGGACATTCTTGCTAGGAGGGGTGGAGTGGGGGTGTGTGTGGCGGCACTATTCCAAAGGGCTGACTATTTTTCACTCTTTTCCCCTCATGTACGTGGGGACACTCTCCGGTCTTTCTTGGCAGACCCCGACATTTTAACGGGCAAGTCTCTGTGGGCAAGTTCAATGCCTTAGGTGGAGTTTGTGGGACCCATGTTTGGGGGTGTGTGTTTTGGTGATGGGGACCAAGGGGGGTCTCCGAGAGAGAGAGAGAGAGAGAGAGAGAGAGAGAGAGAGAGAGAGAGAGAGAGAGAGAGAGAGAGAGAGAGAGAGAGAGAGAGAGAGAGAGAGAGAGAGAGAGAGCTTGTTTGAGGTGCTATGATGTGCTAGTGCTAATATCCAAAGCATGCAAGCTTTCAAAAAGTGGAGCAAACCCGCTTCTTCAAAAATCCAAGGCTTATATGTTTATCTTTTTCTTATATAGAGTTTCTTTGTTGTTTATTGTTGAATAACATTAATTTCCATAGATGTGGACATCCTAGCTTATTGTTGTTTTTTTCCAATTTTCAATAACAAAAATCCCAATGTTCAAAACCATCCCTGCCACATTTGTTGGATTGGAAGGAAAGAAAATAGAAGAAGGACAAGAGTTGAAATAGAAGGTATAATAGAAATCATTCACCTCATGAATAGAATCCACATGAGGATGACTATCAAAAGCAACATGAGAAGCATTAAAGAGCGATGCCAAAGAGGAAAAGGGATTGTTGGTTATGATTGTTAAGATCCGTAGGGAGGGTAATAGTTCTTCAGGTGATAGCCATTTATTAGGAAGGGATCATCAGAGGCATCTACAGAGCTTGAATCTGAATAGAGCCATTAGGGTTGAATGCAAGTATCTTGTAAGGGCCCATCCAGAGATGTTAGAGCTTTCTAGGGAACTTGCCAAAGCATGAATCACAAGCAAGGATGAGATCACCTTCTTTGAATTCTTTTTGTTTGATGAAGTTATCATGGTAAACTTTGCATCAGGCCTATGTGGCTTCCATGCACTATAAGGCCATCCTCCAAGTCTCGTCTAGACTATCTAAGGGTAGGAGATGGCACTGTAGGGACTTTGCATCTCCTAACCATTTGGCGATATGCACTCTCAAAGAGGGCAATTCTAGCTCAATCGGAAAGATGGCTTCTATAACATAGACCAACTCGAAAGGTTTCTCTGTCATGTTGTGGCCTTATGGGAGGTTCTATATGCTTAGAGGGCTTCTATAAGTTGATCATACCAATCACGATGATGTGTGGCAATTGTCCTTGTTAGGATGAAAGAAAGGATGTGATTGGTGACTTTGATTTGGCCGTTGGCTCTGGGGTAGTAAAATGTGGACTTACGATGGTAGATCTTGTAGATCTCTGTTAACCCTTCCATATCTTGTTTAGAAAGTAAGTATCTCTGTCATTGACAAGCTCGAAGGGATTGCCAAAGTAGGTGATAATGTTCTCATATAGAAATAAATCCATGTTGTTACTATCATTTATGCTTGAGAGCTTTGGCTTTATACCACTTTGTCACATAATCAGTACATACAAGAACGTATTTGTTCTACTACCTTTTGGTTGGAGGGTCAATGGGACCCATGAAGTCAATGCCCATTTCTCAAATGGCTTCAAGGAAAGGATGGGCTGTAGTGGCATGGCACTACTTTTTGTGGGCTTTCCCATTTGTTGGTAGGCATCACAATGCTTACAGTAATTGTATGCATCTTTGTGGAGGGTTGGCCACCCACCAGTATCCCACACGTAGATCTTTCTTGGCTATTGCTTCTCCTACCAACTATCCACCACGTGGCTCATCATGGCATGCCTTCAACACAATCCTAATCTTATCTTCTACAACACATACCAAGGCGGTATTGTTGTGTGGCTAAGAGGCTGGCATTGTGTGCATATCATGGAGTCACAGTCTCTACTAGAAATAGAGTTGTGTTAGGAAGGTCGGGATCATCTTGTTCCCCTTTATCACTTTGAGGGATTCATGAAAGATGATTAGATAGGACATAGAAACAACCAAGTTTAGTGAACACTTCGAAATCAAATTTCTAGAATGGATGTAACCATCTCATCATTCTTCCCTTCACATCTAGATGCCTTATTCATTAGGAAGGACATAGCTTCATGATCCACATAAAACCTGAAGGACATAGCTTCATGATCCACATAAAACCTGAAGTGCATATCTTTAGACTCTAGATGCCTTATTCATTAGGAAGGACATAGCTTCATGATCCACATAAAACCTGAAGTGCATATATTTAGACTCTGTCTCTGGCCTCAACATGGGCTTTGTAAGAGAAGAATAAATTCTCTATGTTGTCTTCTACCTCTACTTCTGCATGTGGCTCTACTCCTTTTGTTTGGCTTTGCTTTTGTCTCTAGTTCTGCTATGGCCATGTAACAAGGAGAATAATAAATCCATGCCTCTATCTCATTGTTAGAGGTGATTTCAGAAGTCATTCCTAGTTCAGGTGTAGCAGGCATTCACCCATCGACAAGGACTTTGCTTCTTTTGGGAGTTGGCTTACTGTGCTCACTGTCAAGGAATGTGCATTTATTTCTGTTTGATAGTTGCTTCATCTTTGTTGATGTGCCACTCATTACTTCATTGAAAGAGTTTGTTAAGACTTCAATGGAGGTGGACCCATTACCTTTTTGCGAGCCATACAACTTCAACACTACTTTTTTAGGCTCTCTACCTAAGGTTAGGATTCCTTTGAACCAATCTTTCCATTCTCTTAGTTCAAAAAGTCATAGTCTTCCCAAAAGCAAAGGGTATGAGGTCCCGTAGGAATTAGGTTTTACCATCAAATAGGCTAGCCAATAATCTTGTCTTGCGAGAGTTGTCTTCACATATATAAGAATGCCCAAATGCTTAATTCTGCTTTGGTCTGCTAGTCTAATAAGCCATTGTGTAGGCTGCATATCCTGCAAGCCTAAATCCTTTATTTTCACATCCATCATTATGTTTGATGATGAGCCTCTATCAATCAATGCATCTACTATAAAACATCCTTCAACCCACATGCCAATCTCCAGGGTGTTAGGATCCAGAAAGGCATTAGTCACATCCACTTCAGTGGACAGGCTATGGGGCTTTATTGGACTTAGAGGCAGCTGTAGGAGAAATTCTTAGGCCATGTCTTCTTATCAATATACTTTTAAATTCCTTTTGGTAGTTGTGGGACATCATTAGCACAACTATCAAAATGTTAGGTATGGTTTGAAGGTATCTAGGTATTTAACTAAGTCATACTCTTTGATAGGATCCACGGGCCAATTGGCTAGGGAATGGGACAATGCCCACTTTTATCTTTCCTTTTTCCTCTAAAAGCAGCAACATCTATAGTTCTTTTATCACTAGGGGTAGTTCCGTATCCTTTATCTCTTGGACCTCTGGTCCTGCCTATGTAACTGTCTCTGTATCCTTTTGTAGTATTGGACCGCTTTGTATTGTATCGTTTAGTTTTGTATTTTTCTGTTTCTCCTTCGGAAGATTGAACTTCACCATTTTGACAGAGGGAATGCTCTCTTTTGGAATTGTGGGTTCTCTTCTTGGCACATGTTATTGTGACAACTTCCAATTCCACCAAGTTGGAGGCAAGCTCTTGGGTCTTTTGTTGGGTATTAGTGGTATTGGCTTTCATAGGAGCTAGACTAGGATAAATGGGCAATGAGTAAAGATAGGAATTTGAGGAGCACCTTGTGGTTAGAAAAGAAGATGAAAATTGTAAAA
Source organism: Lygodium microphyllum (assembly GCF_053477565.2). Classification (NCBI taxonomy): domain Eukaryota; kingdom Viridiplantae; phylum Streptophyta; class Polypodiopsida; order Schizaeales; family Lygodiaceae; genus Lygodium; species Lygodium microphyllum. Next base: position 131,714,679 of record NC_141145.1, read on the forward strand.
TTCTTGCTACTCTTCAATAATTAGAGATGTTTATTGCCTAAGCCACTTTCTACAAATACATTTCTCAATAGCAAAAACATGTCAATATCTTGATGCAGGCTTTATGTGATAGATTGATCCCACTGTCTTCTAAATGTACAAAAGTTGTATCACTATAGCCAATTGTTTCCCACAAAACTAAAGAGAAAATAGTCAAAATGAGTACTAATGGAATATTTGGTCTTCATTGAAGAATTTCAAGGTATCGTCAAGTGGGAGATTGTGAAGAAGCTTCAAGAGTCGTGGTCAATGGAGGTTCACAAAAATAAGAAGAAAAAGAGTTTAGACTTGTTTTTGGATATACAAGAGTAAGATATGTGGGGTGCCTTATATACTGATAACCTTTTATTTGTCCAATTGGCAATCCACTCTAAGCTAGTAGGCAGAGCGTTCTTCATAACTTATGCTATTGAGACCCTTTGAAGTTAGTCGTCCTATTAGGACAATGTTGCTATGGCGACCCTCAGAAGAACGAATTTTGATACCTTCAAAACTAAATATCCTTCCCTATGTAGTGGAACGAAAGCTGAATTAAGAGACATTGAAAAGAAGGAAGTATAAGAAATGTTGGAAAGAGAGTCCCCTTCATGTAGTTGAGTTCATGCTAGGGTGCGTAGCCAACAATGCCGAAATCTCGGAGCATTAGTTGGCGATATTCCTCGCTACTTTCAAAGATGCAATGTTTCAGTTGTATGAGAGACAAGCAATGATAACTTTTTAAACAGGGAATGACCTGAAGGTGGCCTTTCTCACCAAATTCAAGCATGAAGGTTTTGAACAGTGGATGCAAGAGGAGTTCATAAACAGGTCCTTTGGAAAATGGGTGGAAACATATATCTTTAGAATGGAATCCATAGTGAAGAGATGGACTAACCATAACTTGGATGAAGGAATTCGGAAAAGAGTTTTTCTTAGAGGCCTATAACCAAAAGTTCATAAGTTTGTGGAGCTAAGAAAACTAGTCAACCTGCAAGCTATAATGGAAGGTACAAGACTGTATGATGAAGTTGAAGCAAGGCTGTTGATGACCTCAAGAAGAGGAGCTTACTTTCTCCAAGGCTAGGAATGGTATATCCACCAAATTCAATCCCGTGGATTATTCCCTACCCCTACTCTCAGATGCAAACAGTGCCACAATATAGTGTACTAAATCTATTTTGGCCACAGACAATAGTGTCTCAAAATGATGGTTCAACCACAATAGCAATGGCCTTAAACAATTCTCCCAATGGTAAATCAACAATAGTGGAACCCTACTAATTGGAACCAACAACCAACAATCTCAATAGGATCTCTAAATCATAATAAAAATAGAGGACCCTTTGGACCAATCCAACCAGTCTATATAATGATTATAGAGACTTTCCAAAATCCTACTACCAGTACTCTAGGAGAAGAAAATTTGAAGGACTATTTGTCCAATTCAGCCATTGCAAGTATCAAGAAAGAGATGATGGATGTGATTTTATAACAAGTGTAGACAGTGAAAATGAATACTACTCGCATATTTATAAATAGACCTTGAATGCACGTGATATAGAGGGTATACATATAGTGAAATACATGAGGAATGAGTTTTGAAATTACCTCTAATAGTGAGATAGATGCATGGATGTACTACTCTCCTTATTACATGGCCATAGTAGAGCCAAAGACAGAAGCAAAAGCAGAAAAACAGAGAGCATATTCTTCTCTTACAAAGTCCCTACTACAAAGGCAGAGACAGAGTCCAAAAAGGACGATAATGAGAGTAAAGATGTGGATTATGAAAGCGACATGGGAAAAGCTACCCAACTAGAAGAGGCTACTAATGAGGAGGATGTCTGAGAGGCCGTAGAAGTTGATGATCCTATGCTGTTAGATAGAATGACTATGGTACCATTTGGACTAGTAAATGAATCTCATTATATGCAAAATATTTACAAGAAGTGGATTAAGCAAAATAAGCTTTCCTTTAGCAATGGCTCTTGTTGCCCTAAACTACCCTTCTCAAGACAGGATTAAGCAAAATAAGCTTTCCTTTAGCAATGGCTCTTGTTGCCCTAAACTACCCTTCTCAAGAAAGGATGATGATGATGCACCTTGCCAACAAGCACTAGTCTTGCAGCATGAATAAAATTTAGGTGGTCCCTATTATGTGACATTCTTGGATGTATCCTTGAAAGATGAGTTCTTGATTTAAGAAGTAATTAACTCTAAAAAAAATCTGAATAGCCTTGATACCATTTCAACATTCCAACGAGTCACCATGGAGAAGGTCGACTTGATTTAAGAAGTAATTAACTCTTAAAAAAAACCCGAATAGCCTTGATACCATTTTAGCATTCCAACGAGTCACCATGGAGAAGGTCAACTATCGGAGCATCGAGTGAGGACACCACTCCCTTGAAGGAGTCAAATATGTATCCAAAATTTCAGCATTCCAACGAGTCACCATGGAGAAGGTCGACCATCAAAGCATCGAGTGAGGACACCACTCCCTTGAAGGAGTCAAATATGTATCCAAAAGCAATCAAGGGGACCTTCATTTGAGAAATGAAAGGTGGAAAGCAGTTGAATTTTATGGATGCAAATGGCACAGAAAGACATCTCAAAGTTGGCAACAGCCTTCCAAAAGAGGAGTTGTTGACCCTTCATAATCCATTGAAGAAGAACCTTGATGTTTTTGCTTAGTCTCACAAAGACTTAAAGGGGACTGATCCCATTGTATATCAACATCATGTCGACCTAAAGCCTAATGCTAAGGCTGTACGGCAACAATAGAGGCACATAAATCCAAATTACTCCACCTTGGTGAAAGAAAAGTTGTTGAAGCTCTTAGAAGCCGAGTTGATCTATCCAAAGCCAATAGTGAATGGGTTTCTCCCATCGTGGTCATACCTAAGAAGAATGGAAAGTTGCAGATCTGTGTGGACTTCTGAAAGCTAAATTCCAAAACAAAGAAAGAATATTTTCCTATCCCCTTCACTGACCAACTATTAGACACAATAGCAAGTCATAAACTCTATTCCTTGCTAGATGGTTTTAGTGGATACAATCGGGTGCAGATTACAAAAGAAGACCTATATACGACAACTTTTACAATAGAATGGGTTACCTATGCCTATTGGGTGATGCTAGTTGGGCTTTGTAACGCTCTTGCTACCTTTTAATGAGTCATGATGGCCATATTTCAAAATCATCTGCATGATTTCATTGAAGTATATCTAGATGATCTTTTTGTTTTCAGTCCACTATGTAAGCGTTGGTTGGGGGATACTTGGAGCAGTGCTTTGACGAGTGGAATCTCCCTCAACCCCAACCAATGCATCTTTGGAGTCTCTTTAGGTGTTTTATTGGGCCACATTGTCTCTACACAAGGAATAGCAAGAGATCCTACCAAAATTAAAAAGATTATGGCCCTTGATGTGTTTGCATGGTCATATAAAGATCTAAAGGGGATTGATCCCATGGTGTGTTAGCATCACATCAACCTCGATCCTGATACCAAACATGTGAGGCAAAAACAGAGGCATATGAATCCAAATTACTTTGCCCTCTTGTAAAAGTCAAATTGTTAAAGCTCCTTGAAGTTGAGTTTATCTATCTAGTAGCCAATAGTGAATGGGTTACACCCATCATGATAATACCCAAGAAGAATGAAAAGCTATGAATACATGTGGACTTTCACAAGTTGAACTCCAAGACTAAGAATGATCATTTTTCTATTCCTTTCATAGACCAACTATTGGACACAGTGGTGGGGGTTGGTGGACATGAGCTCTATTCCCTCTTGGACAAATTCAGTGGATATAATCAAGTCCAGATTGCAAAAGAAGATCAATCCAAAACAACATTCACAACAAAATTGGGAATCTATGCTTATAGAGTGATACCATTTTTTAGGCTTTGTAATGCTCTTGCTACCTTTCAAAGAGTGATGATGGCTGCATTTCAAAATTATTTGCATGATTTTATTGAGGTATACCTAGATGACTTTTTTGTCTACCTAATCCATGAGTATTGGGGACACCTATGCCAAAGAGTATGGGGTTTCTCTCAACCTTGACAAACGTGTCTTCAAAGTCTCTTCAGGAGCTCTTCTTCTAGGCCACATTGTTTTTGCACAAGGGATAACAACATACCCCATGAATATGGAGAAGATTGTAGCTCTAACAATGCCAACTAACCTCAAACAATTGATGGGATTCCTCGACTATGTGGGATATTACTTATAGGCAGTTCATTACATACTTTACAACAAAAAGGAATCCCCTTGCATAAGCTTCTGAGAAAAGATGGAGAGTGTGCATGGACCGTTAATTATGATGAAGCGTTCAACACCTTGAAGCAATGTCTGATTGAAGCACCCATCTTCCAACCTTCTGATTGGATGAAGGATTTGCATGTGCACATTGATGCATCTGTCGAAGGGTTAGGTGTAGTCTTATGCCAAAGAGGCTCCTCAAAGTTAGATCAAACTATTTACTACACAAGCCGTGAGGTCATTGATTGTGAAATAAACTACACAATGACGGAGCTCGAATACCTTACAATGGTGTTTACCTTGGAGAAATTCTGACATTACCTGCTGTTGATGCACTTCAAATTCTATGTGGACCATGAGGTATTGTCCTTCTTGATGAACAAAGCAGATGTGAAAGGCTAAATGATGAGATGGCTCCTTCTATTCTATGAGTTTAATTTTAAAGTGGTGACCAAACTTAGTCTCTCCCAGGTGTTGGCCGATCATTTGTCATAAATCTCTCAAAAGCCAAGAAGAGGAGTAGGATGATCTAGACCTTCCCAATGCTTTCCTCTTTTTGGTTGAGACTATAAACCTATGGTATGCAGATATAGCCAACCTCTTGGCAACTCAACATTATCCTCCAAAGAGAAGAAGCTTCTGTTGGAATCATCCCCTTACACCTTGTTAGACGACGCTCTATATGTACAAGAAAGGCAAAGATGAAGTGTTGAGAAGATGTGTACCAGGAGACAAGATTGGGATAGTTCTAAAAGCATGTCATGATGAGTCCTATGGAGGATACTTTGCAAGAGAATTAGTAGCTAGAAAGGCTCTGCTCGTAGGATGCTGCTGGCCAACCGTCCACAAGGATGCCTATGACTACTGCAAACATTGTGATGCTTGTTAGCAATGAACGAATGGGAAATCCTACCAAAACTAGCACTATGTCTCTATAGCCCATCCTTCCCCTAAAGCTGTTTGAGAAGTGGGGCATCAATTTCATTGGCCCCATTGATTTGCCAATTAGAAGAAAGCAAAACAGATACATTTTGGTCTATACAAACTATGTAACAAAGTAGTGTGAAGCCAAAGCTCTAAAGCGGGATGACGGCAACAAAATGGTCCTGTTTTTATACGAGAACATCATCACCCATTTTGGAAATCTCTTAGAGCTAACAAGTGATAGAGATACTCACTTTTTGAATAAGCTTATGGAGGAGCTGATAGAGTTGTACAAGATACACCATCACAAGTCCACACCCTACTATCCCAGAGCCAACATCCAAGTCAAAGTTACCAATTGCATCCCCTTTGCTCAATCTTGACAAGGACGGTTACTGCATATTTTCGTGATTGGGATAATCAAATTATAGAGGCCCTTTGGGCATATAGAACCTTCCATAAGACTATTACAGGACAAACAACTTTCCAGTTGGTGTATAGTACAAAAGAGGTCTTCCTTATCAAGTTAGAGCTACCCTCTTTACGCATGGTTATCAAAGAACACTTGGGCAATGATGAGTCCCTATAGCACCATCTCTTACACTTGGAATATCTAGATGAGACTCACAGAATGGCCCTATAGTGTATGGAAGCTACACAGGCTTGACGGAAGGCCTATCATGACAATTTTATCAAGCATAATGAATTTAAGGAAGGTGACTTAGTCTTGGCCTATGACTTGAGATTTGGCAAGTTCTTATGAAAATTGTCAAGAATCGCGTGGTGGAGGGGATTGCTCAAGATGCTGCGCCGAACACACACAGAATGCACAAGGAGAAGCTCACTCAAGAGACAAGAAGAGAGATGGAGGCCAAAACGTTTTCTTGCTGATTTCTTCTTCTTCTTTCACACACTTCACAATGTACACAAAGTATAGATAAGATACAAGATAAAAGGAAAGTGGCCTACTAAGTCAAACAATGCATAACTGACTACACTAGTCAACTGGCGCTATAACTATGCCAGCTGTAAATAGGTGTAACAACCTGAATATAATAAGTAATGAGTCAGTGGCCATGTGAGAGTCATAATGACCACCGACGTGCTAAGTGTAGACGTGTAGACCCATCTAGCCAGGCGGTCCATCATCAATGTCCACATGTGTTGAGCTTGTCATCTCAACACTCCCCCTCAAGCTCAACTGCATCTCTGCAACTCCAAGTAAGCTTCGAAACTTTTGAAGCTTCTCTGTACCCAATGACTTTGTGAAGATGTCAGCTATCCGATCTTGTGTGCTGACATACACCAAGTCAATCTCACCTGCTAGTACCTTCTCTCTCACAAAGTGGTAGTGTACCTCAATATGTTTTGTCCTGGCATGGAACACAGGGTTCCTAGCCAACTGTATACTGCTCGTGTTGTCACAATAAATGATAACTGGACCTTCCACCTGCACATCCAAATTAGCCAATAACTTTTGCAGCCATACTACCTCACATGCTGCAACAGCAACACCTCTATACTCCGCCTCTGTACTCGACAAAGCAACTGTAGATTGCTTTTTGCTGCTCCAAGCAACTGCTGCACTACCAAGAGAGAACATGTATCCGCTGGTAGATCTTCTATCCGACATACTACCAGCCCAATCTGTATCTGTGTATCCAAACACATGTACGTCTGTACCTGCCTCATAGAAAAGTCCATAATGTAATGTGGACTTGACATATCTCAATATGCGTCTCACTGCATCCAAGTGTGGTTTTCTAGGTACTTGCATAAATTGACTCACAAGACCAACAGCGTAGCTCAAGTCTGGCCTTGTAATAGTCATGTAAATCAAACTCCCCACTATCCTCCTGAACATAGTAGGGTCTTCTATCTCATCCCCAACATCAGCACTCAGCTTTACATTCTGCTCCAACGGGACTGAAAGTGGTTTGCATGCAGTCATACCATACTTGGACAACATATCCAAGCCATACTGTCTTTGGGACAGCCATATACCATCATCACATCTGATCACCTCAATGCCAAGGAAATACCTTAGCTCACCTAAATCCTTGATCTCAAACTTCATCTTCAAACAACCCTTGACTTCAGCAATCCCACTATCACTATCACCTGTAATAATCAAGTCATCCATATAGATGACTATGATGACCAAACCTGCATCTCCTTTTCTCACATAAAGTGAGTGATCAGCATCAGAAACATAAAAACCAATATTGACAAGATACTCTCTAATCTTGTCAGACCATGCTCTAGGTGCTTGCTTGAGCCCATAGAGTGCCTTATTCAATCTGCACACATACGTGGGATGCTCTATATCTTCATAACCTGCTGGCTGATCCATATACACTTCTTCCTGCAAATCACCATGCAAGAAGGCATTCTTTACATCCATTTGCTGCAACCTCCAACCTTTGGCTGCTGCCAAAGCAATCACACATCTGACAGTTGCCATCCTAGCAACTGGACTGAAGGTTTCATCATAATCTATGCCATATGTCTGGGCATAGCCTTTTGCAACCAACCTAGCTTTGTACCTGCTAATAGAACCATCTGCATTGTGCTTAATCTTATAAAGCCACTTACATCCAATAGCTTTCTTTCCCTTCGGCAATGATACTAGATCCCAAGTCTTATTAGCCTCTAATGCAGCCATCTCCTCATCCATTGCTGCATCCCAATGAGCATGACCAACAGCCTCCTCAAAACATGTAGGCTCAACATCCTCAACTAGTTTCACCATATAAGCATAATGGTGAGCTGCATAACCTTCAAAACCAAATCTTTTAACAGGGTATCTCACCCTGCTAGACTTGCGTACCACTGGATCACTCAATGGAGTCTTTGCATTAGCCCGTGCTCTCTGCACACCTGGAGTTCTCACTGAAGGAATGCCAAGCTCATCATCTAAGCTCTCTGAGCCACTGGAGTCTCCATCAAGAACTGCATCAATGCCTTCTGACACTTTATTCTTTCCTTTGTCTTTACCTGTAGTGCTACTAGATGCACCTGAAGATGTAGAGGTACTCCTTAGTCTCCCAGACCAAGGACTACTAGATGATGTCTCTGGTCCACTAAGAGTCCGTGATTCTTGCTTTTCAGCCTGCACATGAGTGTCATGATCATCATCAACATCCAATGCATCACCACTAGATGCATACCAGCTGCTCATTTCATCAAAGATGACATCCCTGCTCACTCTGAACTTACATGTGACAGGGTTGTAACAGCGATACCCTTTCTGCTCTAAAGAGTATCCAATAAAGACACACTTTTCAGCCTTTGGATCCAGTTTCTTCCGCAACTCATCTGGCACATGAACATACGCAATGCAGCCAAATACTTTCAAGTGTGAAACATCAGGCTTCTTACCTGTAAAACATTCTTCGGGGGTCATACCATGAACTGCAGCTGTGGGAGTTCTGTTCATAATATAAACAGCAGTATGAACAGCCTCAGACCAAAAATGCTTAGGCATATTCTTTTCAGCCATCAAGGCGCGTGCAACTTCTGCAATATGCTTGTTTTTCCTTTCTGCAACCCCATTTTGCTGTGGGGTATACCTGCATGTGAACTGTCTCTTTATCCCATGAGACCTCAGAAAATCACTGAACTCATTTGAGAGGTACTCTCCCCCTCCATCTGACCTCAGGCACTTTACTTTCAAGCCTGTTTCTCTTTCAACTGCAGCCTTGAAAGTTCTAAAGTGCTCAAAAGCTTCACTCTTTTCCTTCATAAAATATACCCACAGCTTTCTAGAGCAATCATCAATGAATGTGACAAAGTATGAACTGCCTCCAAGAGATACATTTTGTGTAGGCCCCCAAATGTCTGTATGCACAACATCAAGGATATTTCTACTTACATCTCTGTCATGTGAAAAGGGTTGTCTTGCCTGCTTAGCAAACTGACATGCTTCACATACCTTCTGAAATTCTGCAACTTTAAATGTAGGCAAACCTGTAACCAACCCTTTGGACTGCATTAATTTCAGCCTTTGTACATTTGCATGTCCAATGCGTTTGTGCCAAATTTCAATGTCTGCAACAACACATTTTCCTTTGGCATACATAGCCGCATTCATAGTAGGAATTCCAGCATCTAGAGTGAACATACGTCCAACTCTACTTCCCTTTGCTACCAACCTGCACTTGTCATTGAAGTCTTCTACAAAGCAGCCCTTTGCATTAAATCTGACTTGCAGCCCTTGCTCTACCATCTGACCGACTGACACCAAATTCTTTGTAATAGATGGCACATGTAATACATTTGAAAGACTCTTTGTTTTACCATCATGCAAGGACAAGGGAACTTTTCCAATGTGTGAAATTGGGTGGCATGAGTCATCACCCGTCTGCACATAACCTGCATTCTGCAAATCCTGCATCTCTCCAAACCATTCTGCATGGCTGGTCATATGATTGGATGCACCTGAATCAACATACCAAACATCTTCATGTGTTCCCTTTCCTGTAACAGCATTCAGCATATGCTGCATAACGAACAAACGTTCATTTTTGTCTTCATTCTGTCGTGAAGACGATGCATAGTTTCCTTGCTGCAACTTACCACTGCGGATATCATCTCTCTTAGCATAACATTGGGCTGCAATATGACCTGTTTTGCCACAGTAGTGGCACGCAATACCAGAGTTGTTAGAACCTCTGTTCTGCCATCCACCTCTTCCTCTAAAGCTCCCCCTGCCTCTAAAGTTACCACGACCTCCTGAAACCTACATATTGCCAAATTGCTGATTCAATCTGTTTTGCTGGTTATCACTACCACGTCCTGTACCACGGCCTCTTGAAGAGAACCTGCTACGTCCCCTTCCAGAACTAGAGTAGAAAGCTTGGACCTGTTCACCACTTCTTTCAGATGTCTCACTCTGCATGTTGATCTCTTCAGTGATCATAAGAGAGACCAATTCATCGAAATCTGGAAATGGCTTTCTGACATATACGGAAGTTACAAAAGACTTCCAAGCCTTTTCATTGTTAAGTCCACCCAAGGTAGACGACACCAAATCATCATCATCGGGCATTGCATCAATCGCTGCCAATGCATCTGCAATGCTTCTTACCTTCAGTGCATACTCATTGATAGACATCTTCCCTTTCTTTAATGTATTCAACTCTTGCTTGAGTTGAATCTTTCGTGCCTTTGTATTTACAGAAAACATACTTTCAAGTATGGTCCAAGCTGCATATGCATTCTCTGCATTTCTAATGTGTCCCAGCATGTTATTGTCAATTACTGCAGACAACCAATACATGACCTTCTTGTCTTTTGTATTCCATTCCTTTCGTGCCTTTGTCTCTTTTGCAGTTGGAGGATCACTCACCTCCGGCTCCTTTTCTTCACCTGAAACGAACTCGTAGAGGCCTTTTCCAATAAGAAAGTTCGTGACACGGAACTTCCATGAAGGGTAGTTGTTCTTGTCGAGCTTCTCAATGATGGGGCTTCCACTATTCTCTGCCATTATCACAATAATAATACCAAACAGCAAGCAAATCTTCTGCAACCCTCGACCTGTAGTACAGAACAATTCACCAGACAGCCTTTTTCACTGTCTGCTCAACAATACATGCAATCTGCAACCAGTTTGCAGATAAACCTTGTGTTTACTCACTGGTAAATACCTTTGAACTTACAGATCTGAAATCTGTAACCTGTGCACCCACGTTCGGTCAATACAGTCGAAGTCACAGTGTACCCCGAAACTGCTGTCCGCAACCTTGTGGCTCTAAAACGGGCCATGAAACGGCCTCAAATGCCCAAAATCTCTGCGGGTAAGCCCTAAAGGGCTTATCTGCAGAATATACAGTGCTCTTCGCGCACACCAAATCTCACTGCAATCTGAGATTTTTGCTCTGCCCTGCTTCCGGTGCCTCCACAGGCACTATCCAAGAGAAAGAGTGGAAGGATGGGAGAGCTTCTTACCCGTGGCTTGCTTGCTCGAACCTTGCTTCTTCCCCTTTGATTCAACCTTCGAAATCAGCCTCTCTCAGTGGTGCGGCTCTGATACCATGTCAAGAATCGCGTGGTGGAGGGGATTGCTCAAGATGCTGCGCCGAACACACACAGAATGCACAAGGAGAAGCTCACTCAAGAGACAAGAAGAGAGATGGAGGCCAAAACGTTTTCTTGCTGATTTCTTCTTCTTCTTTCACACACTTCACAATGTACACAAAGTATAGATAAGATACAAGATAAAAGGAAAGTGGCCTACTAAGTCAAACAATGCATAACTGACTACACTAGTCGACTGGCACTATAACTATGCCAGCTGTAAATAGGTGTAACAACCTGAATATAATAAGTAATGAGTCAGTGGCCATGTGAGAGTCATAATGACCACCGACGTGCTAAGTGTAGACGTGTGGACCCATCTAACCAGGCGGTCCATCATCAATGTCCACATGTGTTGAGCTTGTCATCTCAACAAAAATTACAATAGCATTGGATGGGCCCCTATAAGGTACTTGCTATCAACCCTAACGACTCTATCAAAGTGCAGGCGGTGGATGCATCTATTGCCTAAAGAAGTACTTTTCTCCTTGGGGATCCTGATAATCATCAGAGTCGGTAGTTCCTCTCCTTCTGAGACGTCGCTCCTTCCTACTTTTTATGTTGCTATTGATGTCCATCATTTTTCATCCTAATGTGATGGCCTCGTTCTTATAGCCCCTCTCACAGCTACCTCCCACTCCTACTTTGGTCCCTTTTTGTCTGATTCAACAGAGGTGGGGAGGATGGTTTTGATACATGGTATTCCTGCCATTCTCCTCTTGGAATTAAGGTATATATATATATACATAGGTCATGGGAGAAAATGAATTCAGTCCTCTATTCTTTGAGAAAAGGTGGAAACACCCTTGAGAGTAGGGGAAAAAGAACAAAAAAAATAATAATCAAAAGTGTTATGTGAGAAAATGAAGAAATTTCTTGTCACAACAAGCCTTGTTCCAGAAAAAGATGGCAAACACCCCTGGATGGGAAGCTGGGTGTGGAAAAGGTGACACTACCCCATAGTACAAATCAATTTATTTCTTAGTCGACCTTTCAAGATGTAGTTCAAAGCTGCCTCCCTTGGTGCGTTTTATTCTACAACTTCATTAGTCGACCTTCCAAGATGCAGTTCAAAGCTGCCTCCCTTGGTGCGTTGTATCCTACAACTTCATTAGTGCATTTGACTCCTACAACCTTCCAAGATGTAGTTCAAAGTTGCCTCCCTTGGTGCGTTGTATCCTACAACTTCATTAGTGCATTTGACTCCTACGACAACATGTAACATCTCTCACCTGCAATCGAAGTTCTAGAGATGACTACCTCCCTGGGTATGCCTTTTCATCAATCGATACAAGTTTACATAATCAACCAGATGAAGCCAATCTTCATCAATAATCCCTTCAGTGATGTGAGCTTTCATCTTAACCGGATGGGGATGTGAGTATAGGCTTCCCTTTGTATTTTAGACGAGTGTGAGACAGAGGGTGGGGTGAATGACCACAATCCTTGCCTTGTAATTTTAAAAGAGAGATGAGATGTGTGAATGGAGTGTTCTACGCATGAGTTGGGCCTCTCAATGCACAACGGATGATCTATTTCTATGCACCACACTATAAGGATCCATGGCCTTCCTTCTTAGATGTATGTTGGCATAGGAGGGCAGGATACACTACTGCACCATCAATTGTGTACAAGGCATACAACCTTTACACATGTGGTGGTGAGGATTATATAAATGGGTGTGAGGAACTCAATTGCCCTCCTATATCTATCAATAGAGGGTGAGACAAAGAGGGGCTGAGTGTGATTGATTTCCCTTTCATCAATTGAGAGGTAAGGACTGAGGGTTGTTAATTGCATTGGATTTGATTTTGAACAATGAAATTGGATACTCGTACATAATAGAAATAGAATATTATTTTGGGAGATACGGAAAGGTCTTACGACTTGGCATTTTTCACTCAATGCTACTGCTTAGTCCAAATTACAGTGGTGTTATTTTGAGATTTTACACTAAGGATTGATCAATAAGACAATCCACATACAAACAAATCCTTTATTCTTTTACAACATTCAATTTTAGCCTTTTAAAATTGTGAACCCTCTTTTTGACAAATAGTTTGCACAAGCAATGTGAATAGGACTTAAGTGGACTAGTTTTAAACAACAATAGTGTGAATAGACTTTTGAAAAAGACCATTTTGAAAGAGAGGATATATGAGGAGCCAGAGCTGAGTATCCCTCTGACTACAGATGAATTAAAGGCATGGAAATAATGTAATGCAAAAGACAAAAAGGTGATGTATTGGCTATCTGCAATCATTGATAATACTATGCTGGGACATATCGGGAATGCAGAAACTTCACATGCAGCTTGGACAATTTTTGAGAATATGTTTTCAGTAAATACAAAGACACGAAAGATTCAACTCAAGCAAGAGTTAAATACCTTGAAGAAAGGGAAAATGTCTGTCAATGAGTATGTTTTGAAGGTGAGAAGCATTGCAGATGCTTTACCAAGTGATTGATGTAATGCCTGATGATGATGATCTGGTTTCATCCACTTTGAGTGGCCTTAATAATGAGAAGGCATGGAAATCATTTGTCACTTCTGTATACGTACGGAAACCATTTCAGGATTTTGATGAGCTGGTCTCTCTCATGATTACCGAAGAGATCAATATGCAGGGTGACTCGTTTGAAATAAATGGTGAATAGGTCTAAGAATTTTACTCAAGTTGAGGAAGGGGACATGGTAGAAAATCTTTGAGAGGTCGTGGTATGGGATGTGTTGGCAATAACCAACAAAAAAAGTTAAATTAACAATTTGGTGAAATGCGGGTTTCAGGAGGCCGATGAAACTTTAGAGGCAGGGGGAGCTCTAGAGGAAGAGGTGGATGACATAAGAGAGATTCTGGAAATTCTGCTATTGTTTGCCATTATTGTGGAAAAATAGGTCATATTGCAGCCCATTGTTATTCTAAGAAGAATGATATTCGTAGTGGTAAACTGCAGCAAGGAAACTATGCATTGTCTTCACACGACAGAATGAAAAAAAAAAGGAGTGCCTATTTATTATACAACATATGATGAATGTAGTTACAGGAAAGGGGACACATGATGATGTATGGTATGTGAATTGAGGTGCATCTAATCATATGACCAACCATGTTGAATGGTTTGGAGAGATGCATGACTTACAAAATCTAGGTTCGATGCAAACGGGTGATGATTCATGCCACCCAATTTTACACATTGGAAAGGTTCCCTTGTCCTTGCATAATGACCAGATAAAGAGTTTGACAGATGTATTATATGTGCCATCAATCACAAAGAATCTAGTGTTGGTTGGCCAAATGGTAGAGCAAGGGTTGTAGGCTTGATTCAATGCAAAAGGTTGTTTTGTAGAAGACTTTAATGTAGGTTGGTTGCAAAAGGAAGTAGAGTTGGCCGCATGTTCACTTTAGATGCTGCAATTCCTACAATGGATACTACTATGCATGCTAAAGGAAAAGGAGTGGTTGTGGAGATTGAAATATGACATAAATATATTGGACATGCAAATGTGTAAAGGTTAAAATTAATGCAAACCAAAGGGTTGGTTACAAGGTTGCCTTCTTTTAGAGTTGTAGAATCTCATAAAGTGTAATATTTTCACACAATTAAAAGTTAGTTGGTTAGTTTAAAAGTTAGTTAGTCAATTAATAAGTTAGTAAGATTATTAACTAAAGACTAACTAAAGAAAAAACTAACTAATGATTTTTATTTAATAAAAAATATATGTTAAGAAAATCAAGAGTTGCAATTCGATATTTTTCTCAGATTGAGAAGGACCGTAGCCACCCTTCACGGAAGTTACAACGTGAACGGGAGTTATGAGCCATATTAATTACTAGTGTCAATGTGTATAGTATGGATGGCCTAAAAATATTAGATTTTTGGGTAAAACTAGTATAATTTAGATATTTTAGATATTATCCTAAAAAGATATGGAGATTTCTAAAACTAGATGTCATTTAAAAAAAAAGAGGGCAAGTGATATTTTAGTTAGTTTTGGGAATTTAATACAAAAAAAGAGGGATTTGCGAAATCACGCGCACTACGATTGCAGTTTGCACATAGTAAACATCACTTCAAACACGAAGAGAAAGAAGGAGTGATCAGAAAGATTTCTAATCAAGTGTCTTGGAGTTTTACCCCCCTTTTGGAGGCAATGAAACCATTAGATTTATGATCTGAGCATCGGATCACCAAATTTTCCAAGATCCTCTTCACAAAGAGCTCTTTTTCTCAACCACAAGCCCTCTTCTCTAATTTACTATAAATATAAGGCATGGGGAGGTACAAGGGAGCACAAGGAGGCCTCGAGAGGTTGTAAGAGAGAGAGGTAGAGGGATACCCCTCCAAGAGATTACAAGAATGAGGTTGAGAGAGAGAGAGAGAGAGAAGTTATCTTGAGAGGTTGCGAGGGAGAGAGTTAGCTCAATTTTCCCCTATCTTGGTCTTGAACTAAGCTATCTTCTCTTACGCTCTCTCATCTCGAATCTATTCTATCTTCCCTATCTCTCGAACCACTCGTGGACGATGGCTCCAAAGCGACGAAGTGGAAAGACCATGGGAACCACCGCAACCAATCAAGCAACGAGTATTACCAGAGATACGGGAGTGCCTGAGGTTGTCGGAGTTGCCACTACCAACGAAAAATCGGGTGTGGCTAATGTAAGCATGAGCAAATACGAAATTTCGAATGATGTCATGCTGCCAAACCATGTTATTCATTGCCAGGTTATTATTTCACTATATAAAATAATTAGATAAAAATATTAACTTCCATATTTTTCGCTTACACGAATTGATAACTCATCTAGAAAGCATACTATTACAAGCATAAACAATTAATCGTTATGAATTGTAGCTAGATTAATTTAGATTCTAAATCATAGAATCATGTTAGAAATAATTATCAAAGGTTATTGTACATATCTCTTTGTGCACATTCGATACAGTTATGGTCAAATACGACAAGGTTAAGTATTGACTAACGCTTGTTATGAAAAGTGAATGTCTATTTAAGAGTCCTATAAGTTATCTCGTTGAGTTATTGGCACGATATATTTCTTTAAGGAATTTCACTTATGTTGGGTAAGATAGCCCAACGGGAAATTCATGCCTTGCTTAGCATGTTGTAAGAGATATACTCAACACTTCTTTATGGGGAGGAGAATCCCCATTAAAATGTAAGGTTACCTTAGGATAAGATCTACCTTGGCTGTGTGAAGCTGTGAGCTGCACGATGGTGTGATTGTCATTGCATCATTTGTTATACATTTGAAAGGACTATTTGTGTTTGCTAAAATCTAGATCTCTGATTGAAATTATCAAAAAACAGAATAAAAGGAAGGATTGCACTATGCTACCCCCAAGCTAGTAGCAAGACCCTACTCCAAGGGGGTCATGCTTATTGCTATGAGAGGCTTGGATTGGCTGCGTAGGAGAAATGTTTGTTAGTAGGGATAGTCTTGGGAAGTAGGAAATGTGGGTGCTAGAGGGGGACTCTGGTTGTAAATCTGGCATTGTTCCTAGAATTTGACGAGCCCCTTCGTAACCCAGGATGGGATCTTGGAACCCTAAATACTAGTTACAAGGGTGGAATCTTGATGGGTAGAATACTCTCGTGGAATTTTGTGTATCTTCTGCTGGGTCGAAAAGATATGGAATTATGGTGCCACGTGATTTTGACCGGGTACTTTTGTTGGAGAGAAGGTAATACATAATTTCTCCTATATGGGCATGAGACAGATTAATGTGAAGATAAGTTAAGGAATGTGTTTGAACTTGTTTTGCTTGCCCTATTTTCGTGTCTGTGTGTAAGTTACATGAACAAACCTTGTTCTCTAAAGGCTTAATTAAGAAAGCTGGTTTTAAATGTCGCACATAAATGTGATAGGACCTAATTAGAAAACTAAAGCTATCAAGGGAAGCGGGTGGGAAAAATCCCCGATGGGGTCCCTCCTACGACAAGGTGGTTCTAGAGAATTGGGAGGCTTCTCATAAGGTTTTATCGACGATCGACCCTTAGTAAGTGTTAGGATAGAAACCTGATTCATGCCGTTTTAGGGGACTGAAATGGGAATATACCCTACGACTAGAGAGGTTGAGCGGCGCATCCCTCTTGTTTCCCATTCTCTTTGAATCAAGTGCAGCATGGGTTTGCTTCGGCTTGGGTATCTTTGCGTAAAGTAGGATGTCTAGGACCGGCGGATGCTAGAATGTTGTTAGGAGACCTTGACCACTGGGAACCCAGAATTTAGGTCGATCCTAGTGGGTTCGGCCACGAACGTTCCATTGTGAAGGCGAACTTGTTAAACCCTAGGCGACAAACCCTAGAACATTCCATAGGAGTGCGGGCAGCGACACTTAGATTCGTTTCTCGATGGGACCGCTAAAATGTGCCTGGACAGCCAATAGGCGGGGGCACGTTACATAAAGTCAACGAAGCATGCCAGTTTGGTAAGCAGGCAAGACAACCCTTTTTGCATGATAGAGAAGTGAGCAAAAATATACTTGATGTAGTGCATACAGATGTTTGGCCCCCCACACAGAATGTATCTCTTGGTGGCAGCAACTACTTTGTCACATTTATTGATGACTGTTCAAGAAAGCTATGGGTATATTTCATGAATGAAAAGAGTGATGTATTTGAGCACTTTAAATATTTCAAGGCAACTGTTGAAACAGAAACATGCTTGAAAGTTCAGTGCTTGAGATCAGATGGAGTGGGAGAGTGCATCTCTAATGAGTTTAGTGGCTTCTTGAGGACTCATGGGATAAAGAGGCAATTTACTTGCAGATATATCCCACAGCAAAATGGGGTTGCAGAAAGAAAAAATAGGCATATTGCAGAAGTTGCACATGTATTGATGGTTGAAAAGAATATGCCAAAATTTTTTTGGTCTAAAGTTGTTAATACTATTGTCTATATTATGAACAGGACTCCCACAGCTGTAGTTCATGGGATGACCCCCGAAGAATGCTTTACAGGCAAGAAGCCTGATGTATCACACTTGAAGGTATTTGACTATGTTGCATATGTTAATGTGCTAGATGAGATGTGGAAGAAGCTTGATCCAAAGGCTAAAAAATGTATTTTTATTGGATACTCTTTAGAGAAGAAAGGGTATTGTTGTCATAATCTTGTCACAGGTGAGTTTAGGGATGTTATTTTTGATGAGATGTTTAGTTGGTATGCACCTGTTGATGATATATTAGATGATGATAATGATCATGATAGTTATATGCAAAAAGAAAAGCAAGAATCATGGAGTCTTAGTGGACCAAAAACATCATTTGGTAGTACACCTATAGTGAGTCCTTGGTCTGGGAGACTAAGGAATAGCCCCATATCTTCAGGTGGATCTATAAGTGTTGCAGGCAAAGACAAAGGAAAGAAGAAAGTGTTAGATGGTAATGATGCATCTACTAGTCACTTGGGACTTGATGGAGATTCTAATGGTTCAGAGAGTTTGGATGATGAGCTTGGTGTTTCTTCAATCAGGACACACTCTTTATAGTCTTCTGGACAAAACCGTTCCAGTCCACCTCCTCTGGGACTCCTGCCGCAATGCTTTCCAGCAATGGCATGTTGATCCTATTCATGAGTGAGTTGTAACTATGGCTGGAGAAGAGAGAATGGATCATCTTAGCCTACATTCTTGTCACCGGGTCTGGAATGTCGGCTAGACTAATTCCATCAACCGTGTGCACATCTTTCTTTTTTACTCCCAGCATGGCGTACACATCCCTTTTTGGGAATCTTTCTTTTTTGGGCACGAGTCCCAGGGCTCTTTCGACAGTGGCTGTGTTAAGGGGCACATGTACCCGTCTTTCTTGATTACCTCCCCTTACCGTGTCCGTGATGTGTACAGAGAGCACATAGTAATGTAAAGGCTCCATCGAGTAATCCAGTGGTACGTAGGTCTAGTAGGGTCAGATACCCTGTTAAAAGATTTGGTTTTTGAAAGTTATGCAGCTCACCATTATGCTTATATGGTGAAGGCAGTTGAGGATATTGACGTTATGATACTTGGCATTAGCAAAGTTGGCTCCTTGGGTGCTTCGGCATGGTCCTTGCTCCATTGGACATGTGATGTGAAGACACCTTAGTACCTCTTGCAGCCAACAATGACATAGGATGCGACATCAATAATCCACTTCACTTTTCGACAATATGGGCCAAGTTTTTCTAACCCTACACTTCCTGTTTATTAGTGACGGTAATGTTTTAAGTGTGGAAATATCAGTGGTTGGTCTAGTGTGGGGTCCTAGGTTCTTGTTGCTCGGTTCACCCTTTACGCAATAAGGTCTTAAGTGTGGGGATGCATCCTTGCACGTCTATGATGCATACCCTCATGCTTATCTGGATTCTGCTCGTGTATCTATGCCATGGCCGGATTTTACCTTGATGGGGTCCCTTCCCCACCCACCCATCCTCTTTCCCCCTACTCCTAAGGATGTTCTTTCTCCGTTCCCTTTCTCCCTTGATTTGACGTTTTTCTAGGTGAACACTTCCTACATTCACTAGAACCCACATCCAATCTTATAACCTTGATAGTCTCTTCAAATGATAAACTTTTTCTTTTTATAGACCCCTGTTCTGATCACTGGTTCAAAAGTTATTAATTTTTAAAATTTTTTACGTCACCTTGACATGTTCCCATGTGGACACGTCTTTTTTACTTCGTAGCCACCAATGGAGGTGACAACCCTGACCTATACCTTCCACTCGACATATTTTCTTTTTCCCACCCATCATTTTGCAGTATGATTTATCAATGCTTTTTCATGCGTCTTTTAGTTCTTTTTCCCATGTGAACATGCCTTTTTCTCCTTGGAATTTTATTTTGATTTGATAGCCTTGTTTGAACCCCCTTCTTCCCCATTATTCCTTTTTATTCCACCCTGTTATGACCTCTAGATTTTTTGTTATTAATTTTTATATGTGTTTTCGGGCTCCATTTTATTGTTTTTTCTATGTGAACGCCTCCTCATGTCCTCAAAAATGCATTTTGACCTAATTGCCTTGTCACCCACACTTGTCTTGACATTTTCCCTTTTTATTGCCTTATGTTCTGATGTATGGATCTTCCACAATTAATTTTAAAGTCTAGTTATGGGCGCATTTTTATTGTTTTTCCTATACGAACGCATTTTACCTCCCCTAGAACAGTGTTTTCCGCTATCCATCCAGTTTGACACCTCAATGTGGACCATTTTCCTTTTCATCTCGCTTGGTTTCGACATACATATCCCTCCGTATTAATTTTTACGTCATATTTTGGGTACATTTTTGTGGGTTTTTTGCCATTTTTGTGGGTACATTCTCTCTCTCTCTCTCTCTCTCTCTCTCTCTCTTTTTCTTCTTCTCTCTCCCCAACCCCTTCCTGCTTCTTCTCTCTCCCTCTCTCCATGAATTCTCTTGCTCCTTATTCTCTCTCCTTCTTCCTCTTCTTCTTCTCCTTCTCTCTCTCCTCCTCCTTCTTCTTTGTCTCCACCACCCTCGTCGTCCTGGGCCTCTTGCCCCGCCTGGTTGCAGTGGGTCACTGTCATGCCTCCTGGGTTTGCTACCGCGCCGCACCTCTCGGTTTTGTTGCCCTACCATGTGGGACGCCACTGTGCTGTCCTGGTGGTGTCCTTTGCTGCCTTGATGACCGTCTCGCCGCCATCACCATGCTATCTCGTCTCCCTTCCCCACGAAAATAAATTGCAAAAGAATTAAAAATATTCAAAATCCTTTAAAATCCATTGAAAATTAAACAAAATTCATTTAAAAATTAAATAAAAATAAAAAATATTTTCCAAAAATATCACAAACTCATTTGACTATTTTTGGAATGTTCCATAAGTTGAAAATGTTTTGCCAAATGGTCAAACTATTATTTTAAGACTGAAATACTAATTAAATACCTACATTTATGAAAATTTCATTTTAAATTTTGAAAATAATATAAAAAATGTTAGATAAATTCAAACACATTTTTTGAAACTTGATGGTTCAGTTTTCACTTAGGGTCGATCATTGAAAGCTCACCATTAAAAAAAACAACAACACACAAACAATAATAACAAGCAAATAAACCAAATACGACCATGCTAACATTGACTTGATATTTCCTTTTTTTGAATGAGGTGTCACATATTTTTTAGTTAGTGGCCTTTGTCTTTGTGGACTTATTGCATCTTGGGACTGATACATGCACATTCAGTTTTATTACATACACACCTCTGCCATGTATTCCTTTTTATTTCTTTTATTTTTGGTTACCCCAAAACCATGATTACTTGTTGAAAGGAACTTTACTCACCCACTTTTCCATGTGTACTCATGCTAAACACACATTTTTTCAATAAATTAAAATCAACCTACCGTTCACTTAGCATGTGCTTAGTGCGCTACAAACACGTGTAATTTTAATTACAAATGAACCAATCGTCATAAAAAGCATGCATTGGAAAACAAGCACTCCACACAACATTAATTTCTAATGAATGAATCTGCATTTAGATACCTCACTTTGGGAAACGGAGTCCGGGTTTCGTTTAAAGCACTGCTTCACCCTAATAATTTTGTAATTAACATATTAAGAAGGAACCGTTGTTTTCTTTTTAAGGTTTAACACCTAATAAAATTTCACCCATTTTTAAATACTTTCTTAAAATGAACCATTTATTAAACTAATTCAATGCACTTTTTCTCATTTTCAATAAATGCGCGTCATGGGATGGACACGTGCAATCCTTTGAGTTGTTTTTATTGTCAAACCTGATTATAGAAGTTTTGGTCATGTCATGTGTGGGTTGTTGTTGTATTATGGTTTGGTTGCTATGACACAATTACGGGTACGGTCTGTAGTTTTTTTTTCTGCCTGATACGGGGATTCCGGGTGTCTGATTGTCTTGCATCACATGAAGCTTTCGGTCGCATGTGTGTACAGATCATGTTGAATTTTTTCTAGAATGTGGATTGCTTGGGATGGTTAGTTGGTTAGTCACGTCTGTGTGTGTCTATTTTGGTCAATCTCTTATTTATGGTTATCCTGTAGTTTTGTAGGCATTTGTTGTGATTTTCTGTGTGTGTAGTGTGTGTATAATCCATCTGAATGGTAGCTTGTACTCCTCCTCAAGTAGTCCAGTACATCCCATTGGTGTCTCATGACTATTCTTTATTACTAGAGTCCGAACTTATTAGCAAAGCAGGATTAGCCAAGTTCATCACACTCTCATTGCCACTCATCCTGGAGAATACTGATACTTGTGATCAGTTTCTAGCCTCTTATAGTAAGAGATGTGGCCTTGTCAAGGAACAATTGTGCAATTGACGCCTAAAAGTTTAGGCAAGGCTCTGTCTCTACCCTATTCGAGGAACTCTTTCCCTACTGCTAGACAATTATTCTCAAATGAGGATATCCTTAAATTGTTGCAGAAGCAGACACAAGAAGTGTTAGATCCCACGAAGTTTCTTACTACTTCTGGCATCAGTGTAGTGTCTCCATGATCTCCAATCCTGTGTGGAAGCAGCTATGTCAATTTCTCCAGGTTTTGGGGCTCCAAAAACTTTTGGAGCTTGTTGAGCATGATTAAGGATTGGCGATTGATCTCCTTGCATTGGATATCCCCATTGAGAAGGAGAGTGATGAAGATAAAACTCCATGGGTTGTACATATAGAGGAGAAGATCTGATTGAAGAGCCTAATTGTCGACTTGGTAGTCTTCCATGAGAGGTGCCTACCACAAGGAGAGAAAACAATCATAAAAATTTGATCCTTGACCAAGTTTGGAACTTTTTGAGTGATACCTCCACCATTTAGGTTAGAGAAGGTGGTGCTAGTGAAGTGATAAAATCTTCTCTATCTATTTGACCAAGCATGTAGTGGAGCAATGCATGTGCTTACTATATTAGGTGAGCTTGCAAAAGTATTAGATCTACTTCTCCTAGAGAAAGATGTAAAGGGAAAGCGTATCATTTTTGAAGCAAAGAAGGAACTTCTATTTTCATTAGAAGCTGGAGGGATCAAAATTCCCGGCCCCCCCCCCTCCACCAATGAAAAATCCAAGGAATGAATGAGAGTTCTTATTGGCTATTGGCTCTTTGTATTTGTCATCATTATTAGACATTGCATATATTTTTCTTTGTCCCTATAAATTAATATTCATTGAATAAATGTGTGATTTGTGTAAGATGATAATGTATGATACATTAATGACACATTTCCATGTGTTAACATAATCTGATTTAATTATGTCAACACATAGTATGGATACTCATATCATACATAGGCGATAACGTAACTTGTATCTCTACCTATTATTACTTTTGATGCATGTCTACGTTAAACAAAAAAATAAGTGTCATGTATTTCAAGAAACAAAACAAAAAAACTTTTCTTAAACTTATTGAATTGAGTACAATATATATATATATATTGATATTACATAGTATACAAAATGTTTTGGCTTTCCAAGGATAATGCCATTTTGCAGCACTCGTGGCAAAACCTATGGAGGAGTCTCCTTGCCATGTTTTTTATTGGTGATTGTGACATGCTTTGCATGGATAGCTGCTAGCTGTGATAATCAAATAGGTTAATGAAAAATCCTTCTTCAACTGTTTACAAGGCCTCCATGGCTACAATAATAGTTCACTTGCATGGCAATGGGCCATCAATCACTCACACCCAAAACCTTCCAAGCCTTTTCAGTTGCATGTCTTGCAATATTTCTTGAACGACCTTTTAGAAGGAACTTTTTGGGATAAGAAGATCATACCCATGCTCGATTCTCCTTCTCTCTTGAAGGGCAATATTCCTTAGTCTCCATCTCCTCTTCTTCTGTGGTGGTCTTTCTGGTCAAGGGGAAGCACCTATTATTGCACTAGAGGAAGATCCACCTCGTGCTCTAGGTGGGCCATGGAAACCTAGTCTTCATTGGGGCAAAATGATGAGCAACTTGCTTAATGGGTGCCATGCAAGCTCAAAGGAGATTGGGATAGAGGAGAGATAGAGGTTGGGGATGTGAGAATGGAGGAAGTAATGAAAGAAAGATGTGAAAATGAATGAAAGAATAAAAATTTAATACACTTAAACATAAAAATTGGGTCAATGCAGCTTCATATGCATGGTCCATGTTTCAATCCCAAATCTATGCTGAATGCATAATAGGACTGAACTGCCTCATACAAGAATA
This sequence comes from Lygodium microphyllum, assembly GCF_053477565.2. NCBI lineage: Eukaryota > Viridiplantae > Streptophyta > Polypodiopsida > Schizaeales > Lygodiaceae > Lygodium > Lygodium microphyllum. The sequence continues at coordinate 131,739,145 of NC_141145.1, forward strand.
TAAAAAATTTCATTAGGTAGTATAGAAAATACCTAATACCTCCTCAAGCAACTAGTAAGAAACTAAAAAATACTGACATATAGACATGATAGAACTACACTCTACAATACTCATAATGGCAAATCAGAGATAAAAATGAGAGTATTTGTTGGAAATAAAAACTCTAACATACAATCGGTCATGATCAAGAATGATGATCCATACATGAGAAAGGCACACAATACCTCTTTAGGTCACGCTTTTCAACTACCTACAAACTGCACTTCATGAGACACACAATTTCATGAGGCATTTAAAGCTTGCTTTACATATGGAACTACTACGACTAAGGTTCTAAAGCATGCTAAGGGAAAACATAGTGCATTAGGCTAACAACTAGCACCTGGCACAGCCCAGTGGGGATGGTTGGCATAACCATGACCCGAACTCTTACATCATATAGTGAATGAAAAAAATTATGCCTTACTCACAACCTTGAACCATGAAGTAGACAACAAATAGAAACGATAAGTAGAGCCTCTCTAGTAGGATACTAATAGTCCTCTATTATAGTTGCATAATCCACTTAAGAGATAGCCAAGACAAAATAAAGGCATACATGTCATAATATAATGGTGACACAAAATTTGAGTATGCTATAAAAACATCTCATGAGCTAGGTTGGTCATGAGCATCATGAGACACATAAGTAGACATCACATGAGATTGTTCCTACATATTATGATCATGTGATGTGAAAGATACAACTTCCATTTGCTTGGATTTTTTCTGGAGTAAGTTATCTTATCTTAACTTATTGATTGATATCTTAACTTATTGATTGATTCACTAATATAAGATCTTATGGCATCAATTTCAGACAATGGATTTTTGGCTTTTTTTAAAGGCTTCAAACCCTACAAACCCAAAAGCATAACAAGTAACTTATCATACTTAGCTTGTAAAATGTTTACCTTTGCTTTCAAGAGAATCCTTCTCATGCACTAATGCTTCAAAATTTTTAGAAATAAAAACCTACTGAGCCAATGCATTTTGCTAAGATATCACCTCAGACATTCTCCCTTTCATGACAATCCACTAATCATACATAACCTTGACCAAAGCATTCTTCATCATGGTAACAATAGTCTTTATAAACATCGATCTATCAAGATCTACATCCAAATCCAGTAACATCTAAATCTCTTCATCAATATCTTGACTTTATTGCATGGTATTAATGGTTACTTGCTCCAAACAACTACTTTCCTACATAAAGTCACCACTTTCATATATTGGGTTAATTGTCACCTACAGCAGAGTGAACCTACTACTTGCAAGGGTGAACTTTCCAATTGTAGTAATAATCTTATTTTTTGATGTGATAACCTTGTTTCTTGCTGTGGTAATCCTGTTTTCTACAATGGTGTTATGGTCTCTTATAGCAAGGTTGCAATTGCCTTCATCGAGATTGTAGTTTCTTGTAACATGAATGACATCTATTTTTTCCATTCAAGACAAATAAATACTACTCATTGCTAGCACTAAAATATCACTAATATAAGTTCAATGAGATATCATCAAAGTTTGATAATTATTTATCCTAGAAAACTAACAAATGATCATAATGTCCATAGAATTCTACACTATTACTGCTTCAAGCACTACAATTGACTTGCATAAAATTGATTCCAACTACTTGCTAAACATGTGAATTCTTCTCTGCTCATCATAATCTACTTGAATTAGTATTTGGAGCCTAAATCCATTAATTGCAAGTTTAACAATGTCTCCTTGTATTATAGCTAGAATGAAAGTGGCTGCATCAACTGTTGATAGGTAATGAGCCATAGTTTTATGGTACAACCATTTTAATGAAATATTCCAGGGTTGAGAACTCATAATATACAATGACATCCATAATATATCATAGAGAATGAAGATATAAAACCAAAATAAAATAAGTAGATTACTGCTCCAATGGTATAGAGTGATCATTTTATGATTTACATCATAATCTTGCATGACCTTAGTTTGCTTTAGATCATTTACATAATCTTTTTTAGCATCAATCCAAACTAATATAACATGTATTTACTGATTGTCAAACTCTTGAGACAGTTGATCTTCAAACTTCTTCTATAATTACTATTTCTTAGCTTGCTATAGCACTTCTTGCTATTGTAAGAGTTGCAAGAATATAGATTGCTATTATAAGAATAGGAGGAATGTTGATTGCTACTATAGGAATAGCAAAAATGCTGGTTGTTGTAGGTACAAGAAAAATAATGGTTGTTGTTGCAGGTATTTAAGATAGAGTTGTAGGAATTCAAAGTTTTGTTGTGGGAATGGTTGAAATTTAGATTCTTGCAAATCATTCTGAAGCTTTCTTGATACAGAAAACTATAACATACACTTGCTACAAGCATCCACTACATACAACATCAACACTTTCATGCTAAAAAATCAATCAACATGAATAACATCAATCATTCATGTTGCAATATGAATTGCATAGATATCAACTATAGGTACTTGCATACTTCCAAATACTTCAATATTAGTGGTAGATTGATTAAAGTCCTCAAAGACTTCAAAAATAAAAATTTGAATTGAAACATCAATACCTTGATCATTCAATGTACAAAGATCCTCAAGAATAACATCCTGACTTGGAGCATGAGAAAATACCAACTATGTATGCAAATCAACAATTTCGTTATTCTTCTATAGAATAACTTTCTCAAGAGCATTAATGACTTAAAAACAATGAGAAACTTGGAAATCCATTGCATTTCTCACTTGAGAAACCTCTTGGCGTAGTAATGCTTTCTCCTCTTGAAGCCTATTGATAAGAGACAAAGCTTCAATTGTTGCAACATTGGCCAGATTTCTCTCTTTTTCAAGATCAACAAAACAACCAATGAATCATCTCAGTTGGAGATTGAATCATAGAGTGTACCTCATGCGGAACTTCAGAAAAACCATACAAAATAATTGCATTTTGCAATTATTCATATTCAACCAACTCTTGTAAAGGAAATGTAGTGCCAATCTTGCAATCCTACTCTTCCTGCAAAGGAATTACAATTCTAATTTTGGAATTCCAACATTCCTCTAGCAACAAAACACTGATTTTTTCTTCAAATCGAGCAATGTAATGACCTAAAATATTATCTTACATGCTAGAAATATCGGTATCTTGAACAAATACATCCAAACATGGTGCATTTTGCATTACAAGTAGTGGCACTTCTTCAAGACCTTAAAAAGTGCCTTGATTGAAATCCAACTTAGCAGCTACATTATCTTCCTTAACATGAATAAGAGAATCAAGAAAATCATGCACAATGACATCTTCATTGCAAAAACCATAATCCTTAAACTTATAATCCATAACAGCATCATCTTCTCGAATACATAATGGATTTTCTTTTGATAGCCAACAATCAAATCATCTTCATTATTCATAACTACTAGCTTGTTTTCTTTTTTATTAAAGTTGACTAGAGATTGATCATGAAAGTCTGCAAAATACTAAAATATGGAAAATACCTTGAGATTATTGATCCAAAGTGTATGTTGATCCACTCTCCCATTGGCAAGCTACTCTGTTGGGTTTTGGGCACTTGAGGATTCTTGGCTTCTTTGGCTCTTGTCCTCTCTCGCTCCCTTTACCTCAATCTCTTTGGCAAGTCCATGGGTAAAGAGAACCAATCATTATCATCATCATCATCACTTGAACTTGAATCAGAATCCAAAACATCTTTATATCTTTCCTTGAGCTTTTCAATTGTTGTAAGCAATCTCTTAGTATGCTTAGAACTTGAACAAGACCTGACTTTCTTGCCTTCATGATCATCATGCCATTCATAAGCATCGTGAAGAATATCCTCAAAAGAATCCAACTTCTCGCTTGATTTATCCATCTTCAAACTTGAATCCTTCTTTGCTGCTAATGAAAACCTCTTGTGGATACCATCAAACTCATTGCATAAATCAAACATGTAGAAATACTTGCAAGATTTTCATTCTTCACATGACCCATGAACATAAGAAAAACTCTTGGAAGTATATCAATGCTCAAAACAAATTTTGCACTGCTTTTTCTTCTCCTTTGATTTACCCATTACAATTCATCATATTGAAATTTTAAACTTCAAAACTGAAAATGAAACTTGAATGCTTTCTCATTAATCCTCTGTAGGCTTCCTATAGTAGGCAAAAGATAGTGCTTCATCTCTCTCACTAGATTGAGTTGGAATTTGTTATACAGACGGTATTCCTGTAATAATTTTTGCATTTTAAAATATCTCTATGAATAATCTATCTCTATTTTAATCCAAGATTGAAAATCTTCATGCTTCTTCTGCTGCAATTTTTTGAAACTCCTACTATTGTTGCTTTGCTAATGGTTTTTGTAATTCCCGAAACTTGTGGCTAGATAAAATAATAGAGAAATTATCCATCATACAAGTAGAAAGGAATAATTAACTCTATGAAATATATCATCCTACTTCAAGTATTATATCACTGCATCAGGCAATTGTCACTACTTTAGGTTGTGATAAATTTTTTTGTAGATTTCTAGTATAAAATAGAAATGCTTTCTAAGTACAGTTTGAAATAAGTGATGTTGATTAAGAATGAAAGAATTGCATAATCTTGTTGTATAAAATGTATCATTGCTTCATACAGAAAATCTAAATTTCTGCCATCAAACAAAGTTGTTTTTACTGGTGTTTTAAACCAAAGATACACAGAAAAAATAATATGGTATACACACAGAATAACTCTTTGAGCTCCATATAGTAAATTCATTTTTCATCCATTAAAAAAGTCATTTTTCACAAATGTTAGTTACTACTTCAAGTCTCTATACAAATTTTGCACACAAAGAACTTTCAAACTATATACACGAAATTAGGTTTTCTTCCCCAAAACATGCTCATGTTTTACAAAGCTTCAAATTTCTGAAATCAACATAATGCATTTTTCTATTTAACATCTACACTAGAGGCTCAAGAAAGCATGGTAGGATTGCCAAATTTTCTTAGTCCCAAATCTATGCTGAATACATAGTAGGAGGAACTACCGCATACATAGGAATAAAGTAAACTACATTAGGGCAGTGTAGAAAATACTTAATACCTCATGAAGCAAAACTAGTAAGAAACTAAAAAATAATGATATAGAGACATATAACTATACTCTACAACACTCATAATGGCAAACCAAATATAAAAATCAAAGTACATGCTAGAAATAAGACAGAAATAGAGATATGAATCATGGTGCCCACTGTTATATTATATTGCTAAACAAGAAACTCCAACATACAACTAGTTGTGATCAAGAATGATGATTCATACATGAGAAAGACACACAATACCTCTTCAGGCCACATTTTTCAAATATCTACAAACTGCACTGCATGAGGCATTTTAAGACTACTTTACACATAGAACTACTATGACAAAGGTTCTAAACCATGCTAAGGGCAAACATAGTGCGTCAAGCCAATGACTAATAGTCCATTGTGTTATTGTGAATTCATAATCTTCTATTGAAACACGACAAAACTTCATGTCTACACCCATTAGGTGGCAAAGAGCTCTTTTTGTTTTGGCAAAAAAAACCAAAAGACCCATTGTTTGAAGTAGAAAAATGGCTCCATGTGGCAAACATCTCATATAGTTTGGTTTTTAAAATTATCTTACATAAAAATTATGGATGGATCAATAATTGAGAAATGAGCATAGCAATTAGAAACTTTGCACCATATAGACTATACAGAGGTATTAGGAGCAAAGTCTGTAATGAGAAATGGAAAAGTTTCATATGTTTTCCTATTGAATTTGACAATGCTAGCAAAAACTATAGTGAAGATGCACATTGAAGTTTAAAGTGAAGGATAACAATAAAAGCTTAATTCATATTTTTAGGTGAGTATAACAATTTTGGATTGGAACATAATTACATGTTTAGTGCATGGAGAACACTATTCCAAAAAAGATAATATTACAAACTATATTCATTCAATTGGAATTGATGCATCCTTCATTGCTTGAAGATTTCTTACAAGTTGTAAGTCTTGAGTATAACAATTTTGCATTGGAACATAATCACATGTCTAGTGCATGGAGAACACTATTCCAAAAAAGGTAATATTACAAACTATATTCATTCAATTGGAATTAATGCATCCTTCATTGCTTGAATATTTCTTACAAGTTGGAAGTTCTTGGGAGTTACAGTGATATGCTTTGTATGTATTGATTAACACTAAGAATCAATCATTGAGTCTACCAAAAAGGCCTCTAAACACACTATAGAGCATGAAGTCATTATTTTGTGAAGTGATCGGATCTATCCTAATCTTGTGCCAAAAACTACCTCTCACTTTCTATGTGGTAGAGGTCTCACACAATCTCACAAACAAGACTTGAGAAACTCACCTTTGAAATGACAAGTTCAGAATAGCATTGATACTACTTGATTTCTCTCATGACCATTGTACCTGGCTTCTACTTGCATTTCTTGTGGGGATGCTAAGGAGGGCCCCTCTCAAGGGGTGGGTTGAGGAAGTTGGGTTAGGTTGAGAAGAGGATGGTCCATTTGTAGGCTGTGAAGTGCCATTATCCAAGACTATATCTGAGCTAGTAGAAACTCCCTGAAGTTGAATATGATATGGCACTCTGAGAGGAAGCTTCTTTTAGGCTACCCTAGACCATCTTTCCTACATAGTAAGCGATTTGAAATCTCAATGAATAAGATAGAAAGTGAAATCCTCTTCTATAGTGCTTAAACTTTAAGATTCATTCACATAGATTCACTTTCTCTTGAATCTCTCTTAAATAATGAATTACACTCACACTGAACACATTCTTTATCTTACTATCTTAGCTCTTTTTGAAACCATTTGCTTTGCCTTGTTGAAGCCTTGTTTCTAGCCACTTGGCATTGATTTCTTTGGCACTTGAGGAATCATAACATGCTCCTTTAGTGACACAAATTGATTCAATCATGTCTACAGCTGATTCATCAACATGTTCATTTGCTCTCTTCTATGAGAATAGAGCTTCATCTGCTACTATGATTCTTTACTACCAAGATAGCAATTTGATCATTGCATTGTTGCCATTCACCCCTCCACCATGATTAATTTTTCTTTAGTATGTACCATATGCTATCCAATGTGAGTTTTCCATTCCTTATATGGATCAAACTCCAATGCTTCCCTTTTTTGCAAGGTATGGTACATGGGTCTCAAGGATATGCTACAAAGGCACATACCACACATGAGTAAAAACATGCTTAATAATTTACATAATTTATACACTTTTAAAATATTGACTTAGTACACACTATGTAATGCATTATAGAACTTTTTCCCCATGGTTCCACCATATTTTCATAGAAGCTATGCACAATATCAATAAATTCTTGCTTATCTCCATGATCAAACACCAAATTTCAAAGTAAGGGAGCCAATTTATTGAGACCAATCCAAACCTTAACCTTGTGTTACCTCCATTACTTTAATTAGGAACTATAGTATGCAACTTTTTTCATCCATCATAATCTTGTGGCCTATGGACTGCAATATTTTCTTCCTCACTGATGGGTGCTGAAAGAAAATTTCTAGTCTTTGCTCCTCCAAAGTAAGGCTTTTTGGTAAGTTATCATTTTTTCATGATCTCTTCTTAGCTCTTTCAATTATTACTTGATGCTTGTATAGCCCAATTTCTGATAGTACTCACTCCACATTCTTAAATGTTGCAATGGCTTCTTTTTCCAATTGTATCATGTAAGCAAAGAAAATATACTCATACAGAATTTTCTCCATGATTGTGAAAGAAGTATCCAATGAACAAATATACACATAATCTAATGGAATATTAAAGATGGGGTTCCAAAGTGGGATCTTCTTTATCATGCATCAATGCAACACTTGTCACCCTTCGCCAATTCTTCTTCTTGTATATTGTAGTACATTACCATTGTTATTTGCACCTTGTATAGATCTAGATAGTAATTGTTGAGTTCTGTGAACTTTACCTTACACCTTGAACATGCATGAGATCTCCTATTGGCCCTAAAACCCTAGCATTAAGTTGCCCTTGGGTCTCTATTAACTTTGAAGTTTTAGGAGGAGACATGCTTCTGTTTCTCTTTAGCACATGGCCAAACCCAATCTTCACACTCTTTAATATTTTTTAGTAAATCATTATACTAATGTTGGCCTTGTCACAAATGGATGGTGCATTCATTGCTAAGAACTTGTTTGATACATCTTTCAATGTGGACTCAATTACCTTCTTCTTCACAACCTTAAACTTTGGATTACTCAAAGTATTTTTCAATATACTCACCTTTTAGCAATCTTCTAATAGATGATCCAAGCTCAACTTCACCTAGGTTTTTATTCTAAGCTTCCTTGGCATGCTTTAATACATCACTTTCACTAGCCGTTATTCACAATTAACTCATTGATTGGTTTCTTCTTTCATTTGCACTCATGCATTAGCTTTCTTTTGATCTTTCTAAGGTCATCCAATAGTACATTTGCCTCCTCATATGAGATACCAACGTTATGATAGTGTTATACATTGTGACAATCTGATTGTTTTGTTAAACTATAGTCTCATTCAGTTGCACCACTTGTCGTATGAGCTGTTGTATATGAAGCTAATGTTTAATGATTATATCATGACAATTTTTTATGGTTTCTTGGCAAGTTATAAATACTTTGAATGCTTGATCATTGAGCTACTTAGTGTAACCGAGCAACCCATTAGTACCCTCATACACATACTTCAAAAAAGTTATAATTTTAAGAAAGTTCAAGATCTATTGGTTAGGGGATCAATTGGGTAGATTCCCCTATCAACCCACAAGTCCATGTGCTTTAATCCCATCTGTCTATAACTCTATAGAACTTGAGAGTTGTCACTTGTATGTTGAGTCCTTTTAAACAATGGGGCATATTCAACCTCTATTGCAATATGCAACTCATTCTTTCGTATATGTATTTAACTTATTACTTTTTCCCAAGTTGTTGTAGGTATATAAATTGATTATACAAAGATGCTAATAAGAATACGAGGTTTAGTATTTAGAGTGTTAGCCTCAAGAGAAGCCAAATGATACAAGTATATGTTAATAGAAATAGGGCTATTGAGTTTACATTGATAAACTAGAGGGGCACACGTAGAGACACTAAGATAGACACGTAAAGACATTAATGAAAATAGTTGATTGTTGTGCATATGGAGATAGGTTGGGGGAATGAATATAGATATTAATAGAAATGGAGAGCGAGGCTTTGTTGTCTCAGGAGATAGAGTAGAGATACACGCAGAGGCAGACAAAGGTATTGAGGAGAAGGAGGTAGCTTAGTATAGTAAATGGAGGATAGATAGACAAATAGACATAGATTGTATACAATGATTATGGATGAGTGATTGTGAGCAAGTGTAAGCAATTCTTTGTATTAATGAAGATTGCATAACCACAAAAAAGATATTACAATAGAGCCATGAGAGAGGAAAGAAATAGAAAAAAATGGCTCAAAGAGTAGGGGTATCCAAGAGTTTTTGTATTTTAGAAAAGTCAAATTTACCTCCAACAACATCTCCAAAAAATAAAAAAATTGACCAACATGTTATTAAAAAAAACCAAAATCTATGATATAAAAAATTCCTAAAATATCTTAAAGAAAATTTCACAATTTATTTTTCTTTTTTAATTGAAATATCAATTACTTGTATCTACTAATCATTTTGCATTGAAAACCAAGCACTATACTCTCGTAACTAACTCATTTTTTAATATAAGGTTTGATTGAAAAAGGATTCTTGAATAAGGAGAGAGAAGGAATCTAAGAAAATTCTTTGTGGATAATATAAAAAAGGTAAAATGAGATTGCAAAAGTGGAGAGAGAAGAGGATTATTTTACTATTCTTATCTCTCTTTTCCTTGTTTTAAGAAGGAGAGAGGGGGGGAATGAAAGACCCATTTTTGAGTTCATCTTTTTCTTAACGTATGCCCATGTCAGCCCCATAGAGGAGTAGTCCTCCATTCTTAGTCATGTGCCAATAAATTCAGGGGGACTTGCTTTATAGAAACTTGTTTTCTTGTGCTGATAAGTCAAAGAGACTAGTAGTTGGGGTATCTGGAAAACTTTGTTGAATCGATTATTTACACCATAAAAATCACTAGTTTTATTGCATAAATATGTACATTGTTCAAGCTTCAAGAAGAGCTTTTGAATGCACTGAGTAAGGATTTAGTCATCATACTTAGCAATATGTATTCCCTTATACACATGGATTTTTCACATACTTTGAGAAGGTGACATTGACTTGGCTATTCAGGTAATCCTTTGACGACATACTTGTTTCACTTTAACCTACCTAGGTGGGCTATTTTATTAGAGGATATGATATCAATTAGTTGGTCATAAATGTACCAAACTTGGTAGACATTTTTATCATTTATATTTATGATAGTTTTAAATATTGGTTCCTCAAACAACATTATTCAGAAAATTTTCAGTTTCTCCATCCATAAGATTTTTTAAAGATTAGTTTCAAGGTAGGCAAGCCTCTTAGTGTCAATGAAGCAATAGACATTGTACTACCGAGTCCATCTCTCCACATAATATTTGAGAAAACAATAGAGAATTTCCAAGATACTCATGATATCTTCCCTCCAAGAGTATTCCAACAAATGCAAGGTAGATTGGTACATAGTGCAAAAGATGAGGTAATCATGCCACAATTTGCTTTGAATCAATATACAATAAGATAAGTTTACTTAAATCACAATTCTTTACTAAACAAGTTTACTCATAGAAAAAGAAGAAAAAGCCAAGTATATCATTTCATAATTTATATACATTAAAGGCTTTAATCAAAAGCCATATGACATACAATATCAACCATGGAACTCCTCAAGGGAAATAGTTTTATATTTAGGCCACTCACTCATAATATCTATGGCTAAGTACTTAGTAGGGATTTTGAGGAATCCCTCCACTTGATACCCAATAACACAAGATCTATGAGCGAATACAATGTGGTTGGGTTGGATGACCTAGTTAATCCTAACAAAATCCACTAGGCTTGAGTTAGAGCCTCACCTTCATCATACTCTACAAGACCTAGAGAACCAAGGTAAAAGGTAAAGAGTCGAACAATGTTGTCCAACAAGTCCTTTACAACTCATACTCAAGGTTGCTGATATGATCCACATGCATACAATAGTTGGTAGAAGTCCTATATCAACGCATGTAATGTGTCTACTGGTAGATGTGAAAGAACTAGTAGTGGGGTGGATCAAAGAAAAAAAAGTGCTCTTGCAAAGGTAGACTGCACTGCAAGCCTACTTGGTATACTAGGGGGAACATCAAACGAATTACCTCTTACATAGTATATCCAAGCTGTAAGACAATGATTTACCAAACATGGCAAGTTCGTTTATCATATTAAGTGCATCCTTTTAGTTGATGACATTTTAAAAATCCTAAAAAGTTTTATAACTATTTGCAAAAATGATTCCCTTGATATTCTTACAAACTTATAGGTCAATACATTGCTTAGCATAAATTTGTATTTTGGAGATGTGTTGATAATAGTTTTGATAAATGCAACAATACATGTAGATATATAAAGATGTGACAAGCCCAATGGATTGGATCAATCTACAAAGGGGAGTAAGCCCAAAGTTTTTTGGAAAGCTTTGCACTTCTCATGAGGCAAAGCCTTTATGAAAAGATCTACAAGATTATTGTGTAAACTAATCTACCCTGCATAGAGTCTCTCTTGGATATCGTAATAGGTGCACCTCAATGTGCTTAATATATGCATGTGACATTAGATTCTGTGCAACTACCAATGCACTATGTTGACTATCAGTGAAGATGATGATGGTAGATGATTATTCAACACCCAAATTAGTCAAGAGGCATCTCAGCCAAACACACTTAACCATAGCTATGAAAGCTGCCATATGTGCTCAACTTCAAAACTACAAATGTGGTCATACACTACAAGGATATAGGGGCATAATAACGGGCAGTTATGACACATATTAGCAGTGTCACTATTTGCATTGAAAATCCCACAAAGTGGGTGAAACTCGAGCATGGCATTTTTTTGCAAAGAGTGAAAGAGAGAGCGAAAGAGATCATGCCTTTGGGAGGGAGAGAAGAGGAAGAGCGAAGGAGAGCTTCTCATCGCCGCCACCATCGCCATTCGTGAAGAAGAGGAGGAAGTGCACAAAGGAAGAAGAGGGGCCATCGCAAAGAGGAGATGAAGAATCCATCCTTAGGCCTTTGTGTTGAGTACATTGCCCCCTCTTGGTTTGTTCTTGTTCTTTTTTCTTTTCTTTTGTTTGTTTTTGTTGAGAATGAGGTGCATTGAGGGTGAAAGAGAGAAAATGAGAGAGAGAGAAGAAGAAAGGAAAAGGAAGAGAGCACGAGAGAGAGAATAAATATGAAAGATAACAAAGAATGTAAGAAAGAGAGAGAGGGAGGGAGGGAGAGAGGTGAATGAGCGAGAAAACACGAGGGGGTGGAGAGAAACAAAGAAAGGGTTTGTCACGAAGAGGAGATAAACAATCCATCCTCCTCTTAATTTGTTCTTGTTCTTTCTTGTTTTTTTAAAGAATGAGGTGCATTAAGGGACAAAGAGAGGAAATGAGAGAGGGAGAAGAATAAAGGAAAAGGAAGAGAGAACGAGAGAGAGAGAGAAAGAAAGAAAGAAAGTTATATTAACGTCTTCTAAAGACCAAAACTGGCCTATGAGACAAACTGTGATACAACTGATGAGGTCCAGCTATCCAAAATAAAAGTGCTGAATGAAAAGCTAAAAACTGGAAACTGAAAATATGGTGCTGTGAGTGTGATAAGTGTCGTGTATGTGTATGTGCGTATGTAGCTCTGGTACTCTAGATAATGGCTACAAAAGGGGAACAAATGTCGGCTGTGATAGGGGAACAACTGTCGGCTGTGATAAAGTGGTGCGATGTGTATATGTAACAGATGCAGGGAAATATACTATCCTGGGATGTAGTAGCAGTCGTCGAAGTTGCTAATAGCAGGTGATCCCTCTTGGATGTAGGATGTGGTACATCAGCGGTGGAGAAAGAGCAAACTGGAGATCTGAGATCCAATGTGTCGAGTGTCATCGGATCTCAGTCTGTTGTCGATGTAGATCAAGAATCCTCCGGATCTCCTGTCGATGTGGCTGTGGGGTCCGAAACGCACGGATCCTCGTGCGGCATCGGGTACGCTGGTCCTCAGCCTGCTGTAGTGTGAGCCCGGAGGTCTGGCTGGAGGCTGGTACAGTAGCTCTCACTCTGTCTGTCTGAAAGAATTGTGTAATAGTCGTTTGGGTGGGCCCCTCTCTGACTGGGACCCGCTGTGTACTCTGCTCTTTGATGTGCCATGCCTCTCCCAAAAAATGGCCAAATGATCTCTGATCCATATCAGTCATACATCCCTGAAGTGAGCTGCTCAATGTGTATCTAGATCTCAACTCTGAGTATGCCGGGCATCTGAGAACAAAATGCTCCTCACTCTCCACCTCTGATCTGCAAAGGGGGCATATCCTCTCCTCCCATGGGATGCCACTGGCTCTGCCACTCTCAATCATAAGCTGATGTGATGATACCTCGGAATCTCTATGAATCTCTATGAACTCTCAATCGATGTGGCATATAGATCTGTATATACCTCGGAATCTCTATGAATCCCTGCTCTGATATGCTCAAAAATTGTGTATAATAATGTGCCATCTTCGATGGCAGTGGCTGTGTAGGGCTGACCCATGTCCTCTGTATATAAATATGCCATATCTCCTGTCTGATGACTCTGTTCCTCTCAGAGAGAGAGAGGGTGTAAGTGGGAGCCTGAGTATCATATAGAAGAGGTGGGAGTCTATCAATGTCCAGCCCATGTCTGTCAAACCAAGCTCTAGTCTGTGCATACCATGATGTGGTATCCCCCGCTCGAGCCATCTCCTGAGATGCCATGTATGCTCTGTATGCAATGCGATCTCTGTCCATATCCTGAAATCTGTGTAGGAAGCAGACTGTCTGAAATAATGCCTCGACTAGCATGGGCGGTGTGGCAAGCTCTGCTCGCACAATGTCATGTGGGACTGAGGCCTTGCTGCGAATCAATCTAGATATCATGATCACCTGAGGTCTCTCCATCAGAGAGAGAGAGAGAGAGAGAGAGAGAGAGAGAGAGAGAGAGAGAGAGAGAGAGAGAGAGAGGTTTGTATAGTTTAGGGATATAGATTTATAGATTTATCTATTAGTTAGTTGGTTTAGTTAGATACTTTACTTTAAATTGTTTAGATTACTGTTAGAGTGGAAAAAGACTGAATTCTTAATTGTTTTTTGTTATTTTTGAGGTCTGAATGGTTGATTTTTGATGGATTTAGAGTGATGTATGGTTGTTAATGGAAGTGTTTGAGAGTGTTTTGGATGATATTGATTATGTTTTGGAAGTTCATGATGATTTTTAGTAGAAATATGAGGCTCTGTTGTTAACTGTCAGACGAACAAAGTGAAAAATCTGAAAAAGTTAAAGTAGAAGACAAAGGCCAAGGTAAAAGTGAAACGGAAAATGAAGGCGCGCCAAGAAAAATACGGAAGCACAAGAAATGCAGAAAATTCCTAAATAAAGGAAAAGGGCGCACAAGGAAAATCGCAAGTCAAAACTTTTGTAAAAGAGCGCAAGCGCATCATGGTTTAATTTAAAGAGCGTCGGGCTCTCAACCGGGCAGTAGGAAGAAAGCTAGGAAGATAGAAGGGCAATGGGAAAAAGGGCCTAGGCTACGGTCAGCCATGTAAAAAAAGGAAAAAGGGGATGAGCGCCCAAAAGGGATTTAGGGTTTTGTATATAAAGTTGAAAAGGGAATGAGAAGCTCATTCTTGTGTGTGGCCAAAAGTAGCTCTCCTCTTCTTCTTCTTCTTCTTCTTCTTCTTGCTTGCTTGAGCTTGTGCTTGAGAGAGGGAGTGTGAGAGTGTGAGGGAGTGAGTGTGTGAGGGTGAGGGACCGTGGGGTGGAGAAGCTCTCCATCTTCTCCTCTCTTCTTCTCTTCTCTTCTCTTCTCTTCTTTTGCTCGCGGTGATGGAGCTTGGAGCGTGGAGCTTAAGGATGGAGCTTGCTTGAAGCTTGCACTTGGATCGTGGAGCTACCGGAGTGCACGGGAGAGGAGGTAACTCGAACGAGCATCAAGGTAAGCTCACTACACTCGTAAGGTAGGCATGGTGCATTGGCTATGTGAGAGGTAGCCATGGCCGCTTGGCTTGAAACGCATGATCAATAAGCGGTCCGTAGGTCTCGGGGTAGAGCTTGTAGCTCCCCTTCATTTTGGTTTCGTTGCCGGGACCAATGGATTCAAGCCTTGAGCGCTTGCGTGCTTCGAATCGAGCATTGAAGTAGGGTTTTCCCCGAACCGGTGCTTGAGATAGGTAGGAAGTGAGGGGGTTAAAGATGGTATTTGATCTCCTTGGCAAGTAGGTTTTTTGTTTTTTTTGAGATTTATGTTGTGAGATGGAGCAGTGTAGGTATTTACTTTGTGATTTGGGTTCATTAGGGTAGGAAAAAACAAAGAAAAAGAAGAAAAACAAGCATCAGGATTTCTGTTGTCATAACAGGGCATGAGGGTTTGATTCGTTTGCCGATTTGCATTTTGGAGTTTATTGGCTATTCCAGGTATATACAACTCTTCCCCTCCATCCATAGCTTTGATCTGGAGGTGGGTATGACAGGTCGTGACCTGAATCGTGTGATTCAGGTGATTTATCGTTGCACTGGCAAAAAACGCGTAGCGCTCGGCGTGTTCGAGTGACGGAGATTTTGGGCCGAGTCCCAGAATCGGTCCTCGGCTCACTACCACTCGGACCACTTGACTCGGCCCTCGGACCGCTTAGCCATTCGGCCCTTGGCCCACTCGACTTGGCCCTCGGCCACTTGGCCCCTGGACAACCAGACTTGGACTGGCTGAATTTGACATTTGGAGCAATTGCATTCGACCCTTCCTACTCGGCCCTCGGATGGGCCGAATCGGGCACTCGGCCCCTGCAATTCAGACCTGTCGGGCCGAATTTAGATTTTTTCAAATTTTAGCCTAAAGGCAGTGAAACTGACTGAGAGACCATATAGAGCCGAAACCATATTGTAGATCGATCACTGGGCTAAAATTTAGAGCACGTAGTTCAAAATTTGGCTATAAATGGTCCTCCAAATTGCGTATGGATTTTACCGTAACGGCCCCCTTTGCACCTCCCCCAAGTAGGTTGGAGAGAAAACACGTGCTGTGACAGGTCCTCCAGATTAGGCCCTAGTGTAGTAATGGCTCTACACAAGCATAGATCTTCACTTGCAAAGCAGCAAACAGAAGCCCATACCCAAACAAAGACAAACAACAACCCTAGAACCTCAACGGGCCAATCTAGCCATCAAGGGCAAAAGGGCCACACCGCAAGAACACATGTACATTGTGTTCAAACTGTGTCTAGTCGAAGCAGAATGCAACATCATCAAGCTATCAATGTGAGGATGACTAGACATGACAGTCCTGACGATAGATGTACCTTGAGCAGCACTACACAGACGACCCAAGACCTCAGTAGAGAATCCACGTCTGACTATGTAGTTAGGGACTCAAGGGCATGTATAAGAAGGCTTGAAGCTGTAAACCAAGACCCGGAAGATGAAGACATAGTGCCACCTGCTTATCTTAGGGTCAAAATCACAGCAAAAAGAGATCATAGTGTTGATGATCTCATTGATGAAGGAGCAGATTTCAATATCTTGACTCACGAAGCATGGACTCTACTAGGTTAACCGGAGCTCAAACCGATTGATGCAACTCTTAATCCTTACGGGGAACGCCCACAAGCACTTCTAGGGAAGTGCAGAATCCTTGTAACTATTGAAACAGAAAGCTTGCCAGTCTTGTTCTATGTTTCTCCAAATGGCGAGAATTGCGGAAAGGAAATCCTCCTAGGAAGGCCCTTTAAAAAGGCAATGAGGTGTGAAGCCGACTACATAGCATAGAGGATACACCTAACACTACCAGGTGTGAGGATAATCACGACTTTTAGCAAGGGTGACCTCACCAACCCTCGAGGGAAGGGCAAGGAGCATTCTGACATACCAAGTGAGCCTAGTAATGAGAGCAAGGAGTTTTTGAAAGAGTTGATACAAGCGTAGGTTGAACAGAGAGAACCAATGAGTGAGGCCATACTTGAAACAAAAAGGTTAAGAGACAAGGCCAAGGATAGGATTTCATACAAATATCGTAGAAGACCACGAAAGAAGCCCAAGCCTTATAGACGAAGGCATCGGTGGAGAGCTAGCACAATGCCATGATGGATATCCAAGGCGTTGCTTCGTGCTCAAGGGTATTATGCAGGCAATCAATGGATTTGGGTACCAAAACCCCCTGCTAAACCACCTCTTTTAGAAGCCCAAATTATGTCAAAAGAAAAGAGGCGAAGGAGGAAACCTAAATGAAAATCCAAGTCTCGAACCAAAAATATTGGAGTGATTGAGCCCCTCACTATTGAAATCAAGGAACCAAACTTGACCTATCAAAAAGTAGATCCCCAGCCTAGCGTGCATAGCAAGTAGATATCAGAGGTAATTGTCGAGTGTGCACAAGGTCCACTAGTGCCCAAGGAGCCTTTGGTTTCCCAAGAGAATAATGAGCACCACAGGCACAACATTGCTCAAGGTAAGGCTGATTGCTCAACAAAGCTAATGACAGAATCGTTTAACAATCACGAGCAAATTCTCCAATCAGTGCCAAGCCCACGTAGGAGTCCCAAATCTCCTACATCCTCTTTTTCCAAACAGACATAGGAAGCACAATAGCAGTCGTCAATGGCGGCTACTCACTCCCAATCTCTATCTCCATCAAGGCTTCCAATTATCCAAGAGGGGGGACATGACACTAGCCGTGTCTCTCGGCCCAAGGATATGCCTGTGCAACCCAATGTGACTAGATCAACTCATGCTTGATCTACACAGATGAATGCTCAAAGGGCAACAAAAGACGCGACCACCTCCAAGTGCCCTAAGGACTGGATACCACAATCCACCAATAGTAGCAATTCTACCAAACTAGCTGCTACTACTCAAATCACGGATCACAGCCGTCACAGCCCTTGGCCGTGACAATGCCCCTTGCAGAACGTGCCCTTAGTAGTTTACCTATGAAGGAGGTGTCGCAACCAACTTCATTAATAGCCCCAACACTTCCAAAGAGCCTCAAGCCTGGGCTGGAGGAGTTAAACACGTGGGAATTGGCTGAGGAGCTAGACTCCCCCAGAGGGGAGATAGTTGTACCCACGCAACCTGGCAAGGCTATTCCACAGGCCACGACTAGGTCCCATGAGGACACACTAGAGAAGGGAAATGCTGAGGCCCAACCAAGCACATCAGCGTAGTCGACCTAGCCCAAGGTCCTGAGCCGTTAGATGCACCTACATTGACCAAGAAAAAGAGGAGAAAACAACAAAAACAACGATAGCTGCAAGCTACTGCAGACGACAAGAAGATTGGGACCAAGAGTACTGAAGAGATGATGAACAAAGCGTCTGGTTCATCCATAGATAAACCCATTGCCATCTCTCCCAACATCGGTAAAATCTCAGACGCATCCATGTGTTCTAATAAATCAAAGCAACAATCACTGTCAACTGTTGCTTGCAACACTCAATCCACCGATAGAGAAACTCGCATTGATCAATCAAGAGTGGGTACAACACTCTCACAACAGGATGCTAAGACCGACCAAGCTGGTCACATCCAAGGAGAACCATGACACAACTATCATAAAGCCTCAGGAGAAACATGAAAACCTCGAAGGCATAAGCAATCCTGGCATTGATCAATCTTGCTCATCTAGGCATGAGCCCCCAGCTATGCTAAAGCCTAAGGAAACCCTTAAAACTTTGCATGAGATAGCAACCGAGCAAGCCCTCATAGAACATAGAGATGTCGCAGAGTGCTTGACCGAGTGGGACACTAAACTGAAATTATTCGCACGTGTCTATGTTCATGCAGACATGGGCACATTCCCTAGGGAGCAGCTTGAGGAATATTTGCCTTATCCACTATCGTGAGAAGAGCAAGAATATCTTGACGGACATTATGACAAGATCTTACATGAACGCATGCAACTTATCTCTGACGAGGAGGCTGACGAACTACGCTTAACCGTGACATTTAATGAAATGCTTTGCCAGCCAAATCTCTTAGAGATAGAGCAACTAAAGCGACAATCAGAGGGTAGAAGCCAATTTGAAAAACATTGGTTTGAAAACCGCGCTACAATGGCCGAACTTGGAGCCCAAATCATGACAGTCTCAGAGGAGCGACTGGCCAAATGGCAGTCCCAAAGAGACCCGACCTATGTGGCACCAACTTCATTTTGAGTTCTAGCTACAGTTCGAGGTATGGACCTAGTTGGAACTAGCCTAGGGAGCCCTTTGATTGATAAAGTTCTCACTAAGGAGGAGCTACATGTTTCCAATAGACTTGGACAAGGCACCATGCTACTTGATGTTGCCAAATATTTATTATTGCTAAGTAGGTTACCACTGAAGCTAGATATGTGTGCCACACTTGGATACAATCCTGAGTTCTACAATTGGTTTTTATCCTCACGGAGTGACATGGTTTCATGAATATGTACATAAATAAACAATGTGTTTTGTGACTACGTAAATAATACCAAAAGAAGCAAAGGCCAACACGCTCCATGAGCAATGATGACCAAGTGCAGGTGATACGCATCAAGTCAAAAATAAGGGATTCAGGTTGGTGATGTCTTGTTTAGCTGGACATTTTCATTATGGTTGAAGCATGTGACTTGCATGTACTCTCACACCTTTCCAAGTGAATGCAGAATGACATAGATCGATGGCTAGAAGCGTTTAATATCCAAGTCACCACAAGACCACCAACCCCACAAAGAACCATTATGGAGGAAGTGACAGGAATACCAAGAAACAAAAGCCATGACAGAAACGCCAATGGATGAGAAACCAAGGACACCTGTGCAGAAATCACATATTGCAACTGAGCATGGCCAAAGCATAATCATCCATTACCTCCTCCTTCTTGGCCAAACTCTATGTTCGGGAAGGAGCCACACTCTCAACAAGGGCGAATGCCTCTTCATCATCTAGGATTCAATTCGCAAGATACTCTGCCCTTGTCCATGCACAGCTCACTCCAAGTGCTACCTCAATTGTTTGATGTCTCACATGTTACAAAGAAGTTTGCAAAATCTCAAGTGTATCTCTTCATCTCAACAACAATTCCTCTAGCATCAAGGCTAGTGACACAATCATCTCTGTAATATCCATTCTTCATAGCCTTTGGATCCCAACATTTCTCAATCCAAATGAAAGGCTAACAACCTCAATGTATGGCATTGATTGTATTCATTTTTTCCACCCAAAAAAAAAACAGAAAGAAAGAAAGAAAAGAAAAGGAAAAAAAAGAAAAGAAAAGAAAAAGAAAAAGAAAAAGAAAAAAGAAGCACACACGATCACAGTACCGCACCTAGGGGTCCTCAAATTAGGTACGTCCAGTGACCTTGGTCGGCTGGCTCTGTCCCTAATCCCCTAGCCCTTTGTACATACCCCACAATTGTTCAGGGCACATTAAGGGCAGGACATACCTAGGGAGCTCGCCTTGCCCATGGTTAGACCTGTCACCCTGAACCACTTGCACAATTCTTTTGCACTCCATCTCAATGCCATTACAATCAACAGTCGTAAGCGAGGCATGAAAGACAATGGAAAAGTACACCATACTTTTCAAGCACTATAAGTAGCCACTAGCTACCAAAAGCTAAGACATCAAGGAGCTCAATTATGTTACATTGCCTTGACAAGACCATAATGATGTCTCAAGAAATCTTCAAGTGTACTCCCCGTCTTCATCGACAAATTTTTCCATCAACTTAGCCCCTTGCTTCACTGACCCATTGCTATACAAGGAACCAGGCCGACAGTCTTCTAACTAAGTAATCCCTAAATAACCACCAGAGAACCATCACGAGCAGAATCCACCATGAGCATCCCAAGAACACCAATACCCGTGCCAGCTATGAGTGACCATTTCCAACAAAGAGTAACCCTATCGCCACCTACAACAATCATATCACTAGCCAATCAGAACAGCAAAGTGCCACCAACGACCTTCCTCCACACTAACATCAGAACTCCTCCAAGGCAAGGCACAACAGTCCCTTCCACCCACGTCTTCGGTGCAAGCTCTGCATGCTACCTTTGACGAAGAGTGCCATGGGACTGGCACTCATCTAGGAGGGGGGTAATGTTAATCGTCACACGAACAAAGTGAAAAATCTGAAAAAGTTAAAGTAGAAGATAAAGGCCAAGGCAAAAGTGAAACGGAAGACGAAGGCACGCCAAGAAAAATATGGAAGCACAAGAAATGCAAAAAAGTCCTAAATAAAGGAAAAGGGCACACAAGGAAAAGCACATCAAAACTTTTGTAAAAGAGTGCAAGCGCATCATGGTTTAATTTAAAGAGCACCGGGATCTCACCTGTGCAATTTGTAAAGGTAGATGGGCGGTAGGAAGAAAGCTAGGAAGATAGAAGGGCAATGGGAAAAAGGGCCTAGGCTACGGCCGACCATGTAAAAAAAGGGAAAAGGGGATGACCGCCCAAAAGGGATTTAGGGTTTTTGTATATAAAGTTGAAAAGTGAATGAGAAGCTCATTCTTGTGTGTGGCCAAAAGTAGCTCTCCTCTTCTTCTTCTTCTTCTTGCTTGCTTGAGCTTGTGCTTGAGAGAGGGAGTGTGAGAGTGTGAGGGAGTGAGTGTGTGAGGGTGAGGGACCGTGGGGTGGAGAAGCTCTCCATCTTCTCCTCTCTTCTTCTCTTCTCTTCTCTTCTCTTCTTTTACTCGTGGTGATGGAGCTTGGAGCATGGAGCTTGAGGATGGAGCTTTCTTGAATCTTGCACTTGGATCGTGGAGCTATCGGAGTGTGCGGGAGAGGAGGTAACTCGAACGAGCATCAAGGTAAGCTCACTACACTCGTAAGGTAGGCATGGCGCGTCGGCTATGTGAGAGGTAGCCATGGCCGCTCGGCTTGAAACACTTGATCAATACGCGGTCCGTAGGTCTCGGGGTAGAGCTTGTAGCTCCCCTTCATCTGTGATGTTCTGATAGGTTTTGTTGAGGTTCTGATTGGTTCTGATACCTTCTGTATAGCTTCTATTTTGTACTGATTTTGTTCTATATGAAGCATGGATTGATGATTGATGAAGGTTAAAATCTTGTGAAAGCTTATTGAATAGTTTTTGATAGTTTGGAAGGGTTTTAGTATGAGGAATGAGGATCTGCTATTCTCTGATGACCTTTTGTAACCCTCTATAAACCTTCTGTAGAGCCTCTGTCTTTGTTCTGTCTTTGCTCTGTTCTTGTTCTGTTCTGTTTTGTAGATCTTCTGTAAGTGTTCTATAGAATGTATGTGTGAATTTGGAAAATTTTTCTAACTTTTGAAAAGGATGAATCTAAGTTCAAAATAGCTAAAACAAATGGAAGAAGCAGCTGTTGAACTGAAGAGAAGACTGAAGTGATAGAGACAGTAGTGAGCTATAAAGAGACATTGTAGTGGCTCTGGTGCCCTTTCATACCTCTCATACCTCTTGGGAGGTGCATCCACTACCTAAGAAGGATTATTGAGAGTCATTATTGAGTATTTTAGTGAGGATATGATGTATTATTGAGAGAGAGAGAGAGAGAGAGAGAGAGAGAGAGAGAGAGAGAGAGAGAGAGAGAGAGAGAGAGAGAGAGAGAGATGGCCAATTCTATCAAAACAATGTATCTGTATATGAGAGATTGAGAGAGAAAACTATGAAGACATTGAAGATGAATACTATGTGATTGATTTCCATTAAAAAATGGTGTATTCTTTTATATTCCTTGTTCTGTTGATGGATTTTATGAAGATGTTGAAGATTATGGTTGATCCTATCAAATCCGTGTGAGATATCTACTATGATGCTGCATGAAGATTTGCTGTTTTCTTTGTTTTGGTCATCAAAAGAAAGAAATAAAATCTTGTTGATGTTAAAAGATAGATTTTCTTGCAGTAGAATCCCCTTTTCTTTGGTGTCTCTCTTGGGGCTCCATGTTTTTGGTGCGCAGTCGGGGAAGCTTACCATCAACAAGCATTAGAAGAGGCTGAAAATGAAGGAAATGGCATTGCCAAGAAGAGGATAATTCAATAGATATTTGCAAAGTTCCTTCTTCCATTGAAGAGTTGGAGATTCTCATTATCAAATCCACATTCCACAAGAAGTTCATCCCACAATGGCGGAAACATATTACCATCATGATGTAAGCTCTATGCGGTGGACTGTTTCCTCTTCCTGTTGAAGCAATAGAAACTTGCATCTTGGTGGCAAATTGTTTGGGAACAAATTGAAGAGCAGAAGCAGAGATAATGACTATCCATGGAAGATTTGGTATTCATTGCGAAGTTTCCAGACATCATCAAGTGGGAGATCGTGAAGAAGCTTCAGGAGTTGTGGTCTATGGAGGTTCACGAAAACAAGAAGGAAAAGAGTTGAAATTTGTTCATGGATGCTCAACAGCAAGATACGTGGGATGCTTGGTGCACTAACAATTTTCTGTTTGTCCAATTAGCAACCCACTGGAAGTTGGTAGATAGAGTGTTTTTTACAACATACACTGTTGAAACCCTCAGAAGCTGGCATTATTATAATGATGGCACAACAATGAGCCTAAGAAGAATGAGTTTTGATACTTTTAGAACATAATATCTCCCCCTCTGTAGTGGTTTGAAAGCTGAATTCAGAGATGTTGAAAAGAAGGAAGTAGAAGAGATGTTTGCCAGAGAATCCCCTAGAGATTGAAGCCCTCTCTGATTCTATTCTGTTGAGTATAGACTAACTAGTTGGAGCCAAACCCTTGATGAATGACGCAATTAAGAGGCAAGCATTGAAATGAGTCCGGAGGTACGTGAGAAGAGAGAAGGCAACAATCAAGGCTGAGAACAAGCTCGCAATAGAAGCCTCCTTTGACGCCCTAAAAGCACTCTTTACAGAAGTCCCCATGGCAACTCAAGGTCCCCTTCCTAGTCAGATTCGTCCTAGAAATATTGATGACAGGCCAGCAAATGTAGTCCCATTGCCAATTTTTAAGGGAGCATACAATGAAGACCCTAATCTTCATGTAGCAGAGTTTATGGTAGCATGTGTGGCTAATAATGCCAGAACCCTTGAGCATTGGTTAGCAATATTCCCCTCCATTTTCAAAGGCGCAGCGTTTCAATGGTATGAGAGACAAGCAGCAGGAACTTTTGGCACATGGGATGACCTGAAGTTGGCCTTCCTCACTAAATTCAGATGTGAAGGTTTTGAAGAGCAGATGCGAGAGGAGTTCATGAACCTAAGTCCTGTAGAGAAAGAGTAGAAGCTTATGTCTCGCGAATGGAATCCATCCTGAAGAGATGGACTAACCATCATTTGGACAAAGGTATCCAGAAAGGAGTGTTCCTCAGAGGCCTACAACCAGAAGTTCGCAAGTTCGTGGAATTGAGAAGACCCGCCAATCTGTAAGCTACAGTGGAAGGTGCAAGATTGTATGATGAATTTAAAAACAAGGTTGTCAATGACTCTAGGAAGAGGAGCCTTACCTCCTCCCATGCCAGGAATGGTATACCCACCAAATGCAGTCCCAGGGATAGTTTTCTATTCCTATCCCCAGATGCAAACAGTACTGCAGTATAATGCACCTAATCCACTATGGTTGCCACAAACGATAGTGCCTCAAATGATGGTTCTCAACCACAACAACAATGGCCTCAAACAATTTCTCCAATGGTGACTCAATAATAGTGGAACCCTACCAATTGGAATCAACAACCCCAAGTCTCAACAGGAGCTTTGAATTAGAACCAGAATAGAGGACCCTTTGGAACAACCCAACCAGTATATGAAGTAATTATAGAAGCTTCTCAAAACCCTACTACAAGTACTTCAGGAGGTGAAAATACAAAGGACTACTTATCCAACACAGTTGCAAGTACCAAGAAAGAGCTTATGGATGTGATTATAGAGCAACTACAGACGTTGAAGGTGAATACTGCTAATATATCCACCCCTGCGGGAGCTGGGAGAGATGTGATGCGTTCTAATACCTGGTGCAGAAAGTGTCATCAAGCAGGACATTTAGCCATTGAATGTACCCAAAAACCAACCATTCTTGGAGCCTTTTGTTCCTACTGTTTGCGGAAGAACTATATAGAGGATATTTGCTCTCTAAAAGAGATGCACGAACGAAGACAGAAAGATAAAAATGCAAGATTCAACTTGATAGAATCCAAATGACAACACAGGCTATTGGACCAAAGCCTAGGGAGTTTGGTCCTAATTTTGGTCGAAGGAGGTTTCCCTCTCAAAGTTACAGAGGACGACAGTCTGGCGGTGGTCAGAGATCAAAGGTGGAATGTTATAGGTGTGGAGAAAAAGGTCATATCTCCCCGAATTGTCCAAACCCTAGAAGATCTATGGATTATAAGCCCTTATGTAGTCGATGAAAGGGAGAAGGCCACACTGCAAAGGACTGTCCAAGTCCAGCCCCTATCAAGGCCAGTGCCACTGATAGCCATCAGAAGGCATAAGAGCTTGCCTCCAATTTGGTAGAGTTGGAATTTTCCGCTATCGTAAACGCCAAAAAGAAGGAACTAGTTGTCCAAAACGAGAATGATTCCCCTACCAAGACTGTGAAGTTCAGCCTTCCAACAGAGAGACAAAGCAGTACAGGATATAACAATGTAGTACAGAGCACTGCAATGCCACAAAGAGTCACAGAGACAGCCCCAAAAACAGGACCAGAGGTTAAGGGGAGATAGAGATATAGAAGAACCTCCAAAAATAAAAGAAGTTTTGATGTTACCATTGCTAGAAGAAAAAGGAAAGATGAAAATGGGTGTAACCCCATTCCCCAACAGATTGGAGAAGCCTGTGGATCCTATCAAAGATTATGACTTGGTCAAAGACCTAGACACCTTTAAACCAAACCTAACATTCCAGAAGTTGCTGATGCTGTCTCCCAGATGTTGAAAGAAATTCAAAAGCAGCTTGACAAGAAGACGCAGACTAAGGATTGCTCCTTCAACAGCCTTCAACAGTGACCAAGACTAATAATGCCCTAGAGCCTGTAAAGGAAGTAGATGTGGCTAACACCTTCCTAGATCCTAGAATCCCAGAGATTAGTGTATGGATAGAAGGATGCTTTATTTCAGATGCATTGATTGATGGAGGCTCATCAGTAAACATAATGACGGATGTGACAATGAAGGACTTAGGTTTGCAAGGAATTCAACCTACGCAATGGCTTATGAGATTGGCAGATCAAAGCATAATTAAACCGTTGGGCATCCTCCCATATGTAAAAACAACCCTTGTACGAAGAGACTATTGGCTGAACTATTTGGTGGTTGAACCAAATTTTTATGGGACCTTGGATTTTTGAAGCGAGAGCCAGAACGGACTGGTTCAAAGGAACCCTAACCCTAGGTAGAGGACCCAACAAAGTGGTGTTGAAATTGTATGGATCGCGAAAAGGCAATGGATCCACATCCATCGAAGTCATAACTGACTCCTCCAATGAAGTAACAGATGGTACATCAGGAGATGAAGAGGCTGTTAAATAGATCTTTCCTAAGAAAATAGAGGCACGGTCCCTAACAGTGGGCACTGTAAGCCAACTACCAAAGGAAGCAAAGTCTTTGTCCATGGGAGAATACCTCCTGCCTCAACTAGAACTAAATTCTGAAATCATCTCTAACAGCGAAATAGAAGCATGGATGTACTATTCTCCCTGTTACATGGCAGTCGCGTAGAGACAGTAACAGAGACAGAGCCAGAGACAAAGCCAGAGACAAAGCCAGAGACAGAAGCAGAAGCAGAAACAGACACAGAGGTGGAGGATAGGTTCTTCTCCTACAGAGCCTCTAGAGGAAGAGGATGAAAATGATGAGGAAGAAAACAAAGCAGTGGAGGGAATGACCATGGTTCCATTTGAGTTGACCAATGGACCACAAAGTATGCAGAATCTGCATGAGTAATGGATCAAAGGCATAAAAATTAAGTTCACCAGTGGCTCCTGTCACCTTGACCATTCATTCTGGAGAAAAGATGATGATGATGCCCCTTGTCAATAGAAGCCAGAGCCATTAGAGCCACAACTTCTAGAAGGTCCGTGGTATGTGATGAATCCTCTAAAGATGAATCCTTAAGTCCAGAAGAAATCACCACTCACATAGAAGCAAACAAAGCTCTGATACCCTTCCAGCAATCTCAACAGACAAATGAGTCATTTGTTCAAAAGGAGGACACTGGTTCTAGTGGAACATTAGACGAGGACACTACTTCCTTGAAAGATTCAGACCTCTATCCAGAAGCAATCCGTGGGACATTTATTTGTGAAGTGGAAGGTGAAAGGCAAGTGACGTTCCTGGATACTGATGGTACTGAACGTCACTTGAAAGTGGGTCTCCATCTTCCAAAAGAAGAACTAGTGGTCCTGTGAGATCTATTAAAGAACTTAGACATGTTTGCTTGGTTGTACAAAGACCTAAAGGGGATTGATCCCACAGTATGTCAACATCACATTGACCTAGAGCCTGATGCCAAACCTGTAAAGCAAAATTCAAAGGTGTATGAATCCTAATTATTCTGCTTTGGTGAAGGCTGAATTATTGAAACTTCTTGAAGCCGAGTTCATTTATCCCATGGCTAATAGTGAATGTGTTTCACCCATTGTGGTTATACCCAAGAAGAAAGGAAAACTTTGAATATGTGTCAAATTTCGAAAAAGCTGAACTCGAAGACGAAGAAGGATCATTTTCCTATCCCTTTTATAGACCAACTATTGGACACAGTGGCAGGCCATGAGCTGTATTCCCTCTTGGATGGATTCAACGAATATAACCAAGTCCAAATTGTAGAAGAGGACAAATCCAAAACAACCTTCACCATAGAATGGGGGTTCTATGCCTATAGAATGATGCCATTTGGGCTCTGTAATGCTCCTGCTACCTTCCAATGAGTAATGATGGCTGCCTTCCAGAATCATCTGCATGATTTCATTGAGGTGTATCTTGATGACTTCTGTGTCTATAGCTCAATACGAGAGCATTGGGGGCACCTAGAGCAATGTTTTGACAGATGCCGAGAGTATGGGATTTCTCTCAACCCCGACAAATGTGCCTTTGGCATTTTATCAAGAGTTCTTCTGGGCCATATTGTCTTTGCACAAGGGATTGCAACAGACTCGACGAAGATTGAGAAGATTGCCGCCTTGACAACACCAATAAACCTCAAGCGATTGAGAGGATTTCTTGGCCATGTGTGCTACTACAGAAGATTTATTGCACATTTTGCAACCAAGGCACTCCCTTTGCACAAGCTCCTAAGGAAAGATGTGAATTTACTTTGGACTAATGAGACTGTGAAGAAGCCTTTAATACCCTAAGATAGTGCCTTATCCAAGCACCTATCTTACAGCTTCCTGATTGGATGAAGGAGTTTCATGTGCACACAGACGCATCAGTTGAAGGGCTAGGTGCTGTTCTATGCCAAAAGGGCCCCTCTAAATTAGATCAACCAATATATTATGCAAGTTGAAAGGTCATTGATAGGGAGCAGAACTACACAGTGATAGAGCTTGAGTGCTTGACAATGGTGTTTGCACTAAAAAAGTTTTGACACTATCTATTGTCAACGCATTTCAAGTTCTACGTGGATCATGAAGCCCTGTCCTTCTTGATGAACAAAGCAGATGTTAAAGGATGACTTATGAGATGGTTGCTTCTATTTCAAGAGTTTGATTTTGAAGTGGTCACTAAGCATGGTCGGTCCCATGTCCTAGCCAATCATCTATCACAGATCTCTCAAACTACAGAAGAGAAACATGATGATCCATACCTTCCTGATGCTTACATCTCAAGCCATGAGAAGAAGAAGCTTATGTTAGAATCAACCCCCTATACTTTGCTAGGTAGTGCACTGCGTCACTAAATTGATTGCTTATCACGCATTCTCTATTTAATAAATTCATGTCAATAAATTAATGACTCACTTTTCTTTAAGTTTTGATGATGATCTAGCATGGCCATGAGACTATTTAGAGACCAGTATTCCTAGTGTATCACTTAATGGGGTGATCAAAGCACTGTGACAGGGATATCTGGTACAGGCAGTACAAGTTATGTAGAGGGAAAGAAGTGTCTGCCAAGTGTAAGAGTGTACACAAGAACCAAGGAGTTACACATAAATGAAGATGGATTGAGTTCTAAGAAGAGGAAGTGCATTAGCATTGTGTGATGTATTTATGTGTGCATCCAGGGATGCCTCGAAATGTTTTACTTGTGTATAATGAGCATTGCATTCATTTGGGGTCATCCTCTCCCCTACAAGTCAGGGTTTAAGGTATTTTCTTTCATTAAGAAAGACGAGAGAGGGAATTCTCTCACTAAGAAAGACAAGAGAAGGTGATCCTCTAGAAGTGAGAGAGAAGTAATTTTCTCTTTCTAAGGTCTCAAATGACACAAGCTTTTATGTGGAATTCAGTCTTAAGGTTGAGGCCCAAGCCAATCTAATAAACTCTCCTTATCTGTGACTCAAAGTGGTTGCATGGACCACAAGTTAAGAGTATAGTTTAAAAAGTTAATTTTTTTAGAAAATCTATTTTTAAAATATCTCGCAATAGAAAAATGATCTCTAAAAATGGGCTGCGTGGATTATTGAAAACAGCAAGATCTACAACTTTTGTGTTGGACATTTTTTCATCCAAACAACGCACAAAGAGATATCTTGAAATTAGTGCTGTAGAGTGGAACAACCACATCTTGCATGAAGAACAACTCAACTCTCTCTCCAAGAAGAGAAGCTCTTGAAAGCCTAAAAAAGAGGAGACTCTCTTTGGGTGTAAGAGAGGGGTGAAGGAAGCATCACTTGGCAAGTTCCAAGAGGAGAAGAGAAGATACAAGTGCTGCGGAAGCCCTGCTGAAAATAAGTGCTACGGAAGCCCTGCTGATATCAGGTGTTGCGGAAGCCCTGCTGAAATCAAGCTCCAAGAGGAGAAGAGAAGGTGCAAGTGCTGCGGAAGCTTTGCTGAAATCAAGTTCCAAGAGGAGAGCCCTACACATATTGTGTAGGAGAGAAGGAGACTCAAGAAGGATCAAAAGGTGCCAACTTCCAAGTTGTATAAGTGTTAGCCGGTTGTATACCGTGCAAGGAACCGTGATCTTGTTTCCAAGATCTACAAGTAAGAACTGGCTTATGTGTAACGGAGGACCTTGCTCCTTGTCAATAATATAACTCCACAAGGGGGGGGGACTGGCCCATCTTCCAGACCCTAGTGTGTTGCCAATTTCTCTATCTCTCTCTCTACATCTTTCTTTTGTCTCGTCTACTCTCCCTTTGTGCCAACATAATATTTGCCATATATATTTTAAGTATATAAGAAAGTCAAGCGTGTATCTCAAATTTTATAACAGTGGTACCAGAGTAGGCCTCTTTGCTTTTCTCAAAGTAAAGTGATCCTTGCAAGAAGAAGGTAAAGATGGCAACTGAAGAAGCACCTACAAGTGAGCAATTACATGCTCAATTGACAGAGTATCGTAGCTTGTTGGAGATTTTCGAAGTACGTCAATTGATTGACAGCTTAAGGGCAAGGGAAGAAGCTACATATGAAGGATCGAATCCTCCAAAAGATAGTGATACTGGAGGAAACACCATTGCACCAATTGGTGGTGAAGATGCAAAGCATCCAATTGCTAAGAAGCTTCCTAGAAGGAAGAAGGATACTCGAGTCAAGAGTAAAAAGACCTCACCTCGAGTGAGGCGGATAAGGAGGGAGTTATCTCCCTCAACAACCAACTACTCCTATGATTACTCAAGTTTCTCCTCCTCCTCCTCATCTTCTAGTTTCTACTCTCTTGGTTCTAAGTCTCATGCAATCCAAAAATGGACAAAGAAGGACCATAAGAGGAGCAAGCTTAAGAAGACTAAGACTTTCAAGTTTGGGGATAAGGACATAAAGTTTGATTCTTACTCTGGTAAGAGAGATCCTGTTAAGGTGTTAGCCTTTATCAGGCAATTTGAAGTTTCTTTTTTTGATGGTAAATTTTCAGAAAGTCCAAGCTAAGGCATGTAGGTATGCACTTGAAAGACACCACTAGCAATTAGTGATTGACTCTCATTTTGGAGGAAAGGAACCTACAACTTGGGAAAAGTTCAAGAAGAAGTGCAAGTATCTCTCACCCTCTGAGATACAAAAGTACAAAGAGGAAGGAAGGTACTTTCTTTGTGGTGAGTTAGGGCCTATGAAGCCTGATTTTCCTCACAAAAGGAAGGAAGCAAATGTGGCTAAAGATGCTCCTCCACCATCCTCAAATTCTATTCCGGATGTGCAAGCTAACACTCATTCAAATGAAAAGAAAAGACAACTCTTAAAGCATTGGGGGACACTCAATAATCAACGAGTTTTGATACTCTTTGATCCAGGGTCCATAGATAATTTTGTGTTAGCAGATATTGTTGAAAGGCTACAAATTCCATCGGATTGATTGGGAACACCAATTGGATCAGGTTCGGAATTACAACCAATTCTACTCCTATTCAAGGGAAGTTGAATCTTAGAATTGGAGATTACCGTGACCAAGAATCTTTTCTACTTGCACCCATAGGTAACTGTGATGTTATCTTAGGCATGCCTTAGCATTACAAGATTAGACCTCTTCTCAATTTTGTTAAGAAGACCCTTGCATTTCAATTCAAGGGTCAGAACATAGTAGGCATTGCTGATACTGGAGATTGACTTGGTGCCTCTAATGAACACACAATACCAACTAATGCTTCTAAGTCTCAGACTTTAAAAGAGCCCCTCTCTTTAATTGACCAAGCTAGACATGATTTTGTTACATAATATGAAGATTGTTTTAGTGATTCACTCCCAGGAGAGTTACCTCCTAAGTGCCCGAAAGATCACACAATTGATCTTATCCCAGGCAGGTCACCACCTAACCAACCGCCTTACCGAGTAAGTGCAAGTCAGCAATAGGAGATCCTAACACAAGTAACGAATTGTTGGAAAAAGGGTTAGTTCAACCTAGCTCTTCTCCATACTTCTCTCCAGTCTTACTTGTTCAAAAGAAAGACGGTTCTTTCCGTATGTGCATAGACTACAGATCTTTGAACAAGATCACAATCAAGAATCATTTTCCTATCCTAAGGATAGATGATATCTTGGATAAGTTGCAAGGGGCTAGTATCTTTAGTCACATCGATCTCAAGAGCGGCTATCACCAGATACAGATAGCACCTGAAGATGTTCATAAGACAGCTTTTCGTACGACATTTGGACTATACGAGTTCTTGGTCATGCCATTTGGTTTGACTAATGCACACGCCACATTCAATCGAATGATGGAAATAAATTTTAGACCTCACTCAAAGTTCACAGGTGTCTTCTTTGATGACATTCTAATATTTCACGGTCTGAAGAAGAGCATAGAAAACATATATCTATTGTTTTTCAAGAGCTTCGCAAGCATAGACTATAGGTCAATGCTAAGAAGAGTGATTTTTTTTCTTTCAAAAATTCATTACTTAGGCCATATTGTTTCTCATAATTTGGTGAGAATGGATCCCGGAGAAGATTCGAGCCATTGTTGAATGGCCTACACCTACTTCTGTACATGAAGTTATAAGTTTCTTGGGCCTATGTTTATACTATAGGAGGTGTATACGAGGTTTTGCATATGTTGCATCTCCTCTACATGACCTTACTAAGAAGCGAATGCCTTTTTGCTGGGGATCAAGGAAACTACAAACCTTTGAAAGAATTAAGTTTCTTGTGACTCAAGAACCAGTTCTCATAGTTCCGGATCTTCAAAAACCTTCTGAAGTTCACTGCGATGCTTCTGGGGATTGCATTGGAGCTGTGCTTAACCAAGATCATCATGCAGTAGCATTTGAGAGCCGACACCTCAAGGACCATGAGCTACATGCTCCAATATATGAGAAAGAGTTTATGGCAGTGGTACATGCTCTTCAAGTATGGAAACACTATTTACTTGGTGCAGATTTTGTTATTGAAACAGATCACTAAAGTCTAAGATACTTCCTCACTCAAAAGAAGCTCTTAGAGAAGCAGATGCGTTGGGCAAATTTCTTATCTATGTTTCATTTTCAAATCCTTCACACATCTGGAACTAAGAATGTGATAGCAGATGCTCTATCACGGCGACCTCGAGTGAATGCAATCACAACTGTTTACCACAATGAGTTCATGGATTTACCCAAAATGTATGCAATTGATTTCGACTTCTCAACCATATGGGATCAGCTTAACTCAGGTCAGTTGATCATACCTTACTCGATTCGAGATGGTTATTTGTATCATCATCAAGCAATTTGTGTAGCATTACCATTGTGACACAACGTAATGGATGAAGCACATGCATCTCCATATGCTGGACATAGGGGTATTCTACCCACTACTCAAGCATTGGAAAGATATTTCTTTTGGCCCACTCTTAGAGTTGACATTGAAAGATATGTCTGTGAGTGCAAGATATGCCAAAAAGTAAAGTATGACAGGCATAAACCACCTGGTCTACTGAAGCCATTACCTATTACCAATGAGCCTTGGGAAAGTATAGCCATGGACTTTATCATGGAGCTTCCTCGCACACAAGCAGGCAATGATGCAATCAGGACTATCATTGATAGATTTAGTAAGTAAGCTCACTTTATACCTGTGCAAAAGACAATCAAAGCCGATCATATGGCTAAGCTATTCATTGCTCATATTTTCAAGCATCATGGCATGCCTAAGTCCATTATAAGTGATCGAGATTCCCGCATGACCAGCCTCTTTTGGCAAGCTCTCTTCGAGAGCCTCGGGACAAAGTTAAAGTTTTCATCCTCTTATCATCCTCAAACAGATGGGCAGAGTGAAAGTGCTAATTCTATTGTTTTGGACCTTTTGAAATCCTATGTCTTTGATAATCAAAGAGAATGGGATAAGTATTTGCCTTTAGTAGAGTTTGCATACAATAATATGGTGCACTCTAGTACTGGTAAGGCACCCTTTGAGATTATCTATGGTAAGCCTCATTTACTACCCATCCTTCTTACGAAGGATAAGATCTTTGCAGGAGATGAGTTTGTTAGAGACATTGATACAACTTTCACTCAAGTAAAAGCTGCTATCCAAAGGACACAAGAGAAGCATAAACACGAAGTAGATAAGCATCGTCGTAAGTTATATCTCAAGTTGGGACAGTATGTTCTTCTTAAGTTTGAGAAGGTTCACTTGAAGAAGCAGAAAGGTCAAAAGGGTAAAGTGATTAAGCTTTCTAATCGCTATTATGGCCCTTTCAAGATCACAGACAAGATAAACAAAGTGACTTTTTGTTTGGATCTACCAAGTCATTGGAACATTCATAATGCTTTCTATATAAATTTGCTATGTCCTTATATTGGAGAACCTCCAATGGAACCAATCAAGGAAGATTTACGTGACATAGAAGAAATAGAAGAGTTCCTTGTGCCTGAAAGAATTTTACACCATCAAGACAATACTCTAAGGTCAGGTAGGGTATTACGGAAGTATCTGGTTAAGTTTAAGAATTATCCCCCATTGGACGCTCAATTTATGAGTGAGAGAGAACTACAAGACTTTCTAAATCGTCTTAAGGACTATGTATCCCCACTACAGTTGAGGTCAACTGTTTAGAAGCCAAAGGGATGTCACTAAATTGATTGCTTATTATGCATTCTCTATTTAATAAATTCGTGTCAATAAATTAATGACTCACTTTTCTTTAAGTGTTGATGATGATCTAGCATGGCCATGAGACCATTTAGAGACCAGTATTCCTAGTGTATCACTTAATGGGGTGATCAAAGCACTGTGATGGGGATATCTGGTACAGGCAGTATAAGTTATGTAGAGGGAAAGAAGTGTCTGCCAAGTATAAGAGTGTACACAAGAACCAAGGAGTTACACATAAATGAAGATGGATTGAGTTCTAAGAAGAGGAAGTGCATTAGCATTGTGTTATGTATTTATGTGTGCATCCAGGGATGCTTGGGAATATTTTACTTGTGTTAATGAGCATTGCATTCATTTGGGGTCATCCTCTCCCCTACAAGTCAGGGTTTAAGGTATTTTCTTTCATTAAGAAAGACGAGAGAGAGAATTCTCTCACTAAGAAAGACAAGAGAACATGATCCTCTGGAAGTGTGAGAGAAGTAATTTTCTCTTTCTAAGGTCTAAAAAGACACAAGCTTTTGTGTGGAATTCAATCTTAAGGTTGAGGCCCAAGGCAATCTAATGAACTCTCCTTATCTATGACTCAAAGTGGTTGCATGGACCACAAGTTAAGAGTATAGTTTAAAAAGCTATTTTTTTTAAAAAAATGTATTTTTAAAATATCTCACAATAAAAAAAAAATCTCTAAAAACGGGCCGCGTGGGTTATTGGAAACAACGAGATCTACAATTTTGTGTTTGACGTTTTTTCATCCAAACAACGCACAAAGAGATATCTTGAAATTAGTGCTGCAGAGTGGAACAACCATATCTTGCATGAAGAACAACTCAACTCTCTCTTGGAGAAGAGAAGCTCTTAAAAGCCTAAAAAAGAGGAGGCTCTCTTTGGGTGTAAGAGAGGGGTGAAGGAAGCATCACTTTGCAAGTTCCAAGAGGAGAAGAGAAGATACAAGTGCTACGGAAGCCCTACTGAAAATAAGTGCTGCAGAAGCCCTGCTAAAATCAAGTGCTGCGGAAGCCCTGCTGAAATCAAGCTCCAAGAGGAGAAGATAAGGTGCAAGTACTGCGGAAGCTCTGTTGAAATCAAGCTCCAAGAGGAGAAGAGAAGGTGCAAGTGCTGCGGAAGCTCTGCTGAAATCAAGTTCCAAGAGGAGAAGAGAATGTGCAAGTGCTGCGGAAGGTCTTCTGAAATCAAGCACCAAGAGGAGAGCCCTACATATATTGTGTACGATAGAAGGAGACTCAAGAATGATCAAAATATGCCAACTTCCTAGTTGTGCAAGTGTTAGCCGGTTGTATACCATGCAAGGAACCATGATCTTGTTTCCAAGATCTACAAGTAAGAACTGGCTTATGTGTAACAGAGGAGCTTACTTCTTGTCAATAATATAACTCCACAAGGGAGGGGGGGACTGGCCCATCTTCCAGTCCCTAGTGTGTTGCCAATTTCTCTATCTCTCTCTCTACATCTTTCTTTTGTCTCATCTACTCTCCCTTTGTACCAACATAATATTCACCATATATATTTTAAGTATATAAGAAAGTCGAGCGTGTATCTCGAATTTTATAACACACTGTACAAGAGAGGCAAAGATGAAGTGCTAAGAAGATGTGTTGCAAGAGATGAAATCAGCATAGTATTGAAAGCATGCCATGATGAACCATGTGGTGGACACTTCGCAAGAGAAGCGATAGCTAGGAAGGCTTTCTTGGCAGGATACTGGTGGCCGACCCTCCACAAGGATGCATATGACTATTGTAAGAGATGTGATGCTTGTTAGCGAATGGGGAAACCCACTAAAACAAGTGCCATGCCACTGCAACCCATTATTTCCCTAAAGCCATTTGAGAAGTGGGGGATTGATTTTGTGGGTCCCACTGATCCACCCACCAGACGGAAGCAGAATAGATACATCTTAGTATGTACGGATTATGTCACAAAGTGGTGTGAAGCTAAAGCCCTGAAGTGGGATGATGGTAATAGCATAGCTCTATTCATGTACAAAAATATTATCACTCGTTTTGGCAGTCCCCTCGAGCTAGTAAGTGATAGAGGTACTTATTTCTTGAATAAAATCATGGAGGAGCTGATGGAGCTGTATAAGATCCGCCATCGCAAATCCACTCCTTACTACCCCAGAGCCAACGGCCAAGTTGAAGTCACCAATCTCATCCTATGCTCGATCCTGAGAAGAATGATTTTCGCACATCGTCGCGACTGGGATGATCGACTTACAGAGGCCCTCTGGGCATGCAGAACCTCCCATAAGGCAGCTACAGGACAGACCCCTTTTTAGCTGGTGTATGATACAGAAGCCGTCTTCCCTGTTGAACTAGAATTTCCCTCTTTGTGAGTGGTTGTTAAAGAACGCTTGGGAGATGATGAGTCACTGCAACGCCGCCTCCTACACTTGGAATTTTTGGATGAGATTCGGTGGATGGCCCTATAGTGTATGGAAACCAATCAAGCGCAACGCAAGGCCTATCATGACAGTTTCATCAAGCACAAGGAGTTCAAAGAAGGTGATCTTGTCTTGGCCTATGATTTGAGATTCGGCAAGTTTCCTAGCAAGCTTCAACAATGGTGGATGGGCCTGTACAAGGTACTTGCTGTCAATCCTAACGGCTCTATTCAGGTGCAGACCATTGATGCCTTTGATGCTCCTTTTCTGATCAATGGCTATCGCTTGAAGAAGTACTTCCCTCCTGGGGGATCTTGACAATCACTCCTTGAGGCCTGAAGAAGTACTTCCCTCCTTGGGAAGCTTTCATATTAACAGGCTGGGGATGTGAGTATGGGCTACCCTTTATATCTATCAGTGCCGTGAGACAGAGGGTGGGCTGAGTGACCAGTCTTTCCCTTCAAATCAAATGAGAGATGAGATGTGTGACTTGAGTGTTGCATGCACGGGATGGGCCTCTCAACGCACAATGCACGATCTGTTCTTGTGCACTGCACCATAAGAGTCCATGGCCTTCCTTCTTGCACTATATATGCCGGCATAGGGCGGGATGCACAGTTGCACCATCAAATGCGCACAAGGCATACAACCTCTGCACAAGTGACAATGAGGATTGCATCAATAGGTTTCAAGAACGGGTTGCCCTCTTGGATCTTTCAACAGAGCGTGAGACAAAGGGTGGATTGAGTGTGACGGATGTTTCTTCAATCAAGTATTGAGAGGTGAGGATTGAGGGATGTTACGACAATTGGCATCAGGTATGTTTCTGTCTCCCTATGCACCCATGGGATGGGTCTGTACCATCAGCACATGACACGTCACTCTGTTCTGTACACGGTACTGCAAGGCTCCCTGGCCTTCCTGCTTGCACCTATGGTAGACGAGTTGGACGCACTGATGCACCATCAATTGTGCACCTTGGCATACTCCCCTTTGCACCACCCCCTTTTGTCGATTTCTAAACCGGGTGTGAGATCTAGGTTTTCATCAATATTACCTCAAGTGATGTAAATTATGGGGCGAGTGACTGTTCTCTCATTTCATTTGAGTGCCCATGAGTTGAGTGACTATTCTTCGTCACGACACCTCCCCCAACGAGCTTCATCAACCAGCTATCTTCTGGGTGTTGCTACATGGTCCCTGCCATGCTGGCTGAACGCTGGAGCGAGCTGTGATACCTCTTACAGCCGACTCCAACCCTTCTATAGTAGTGACGGCTCCTTCGACCATACGCAAAATAGGCCAAGTCTTTCTAACCTTATCCTTATGATTGCAAGTGTACGTTATGTTTTAAGTGTGGAGACGCCAGCGTCCAGTCCGTTGATGAGTCCTAGGTTGTGTTCTTGCATCTAACCCTGTTCGTTAAAGTTTAAAGTGTGGGGACGAGTCCCTGCACATCTATGATACATTCCTGCTTGCCTATGCCTCACTTTAAATCCTGCATGTATGCCATGACCTAATTTTACCATGATGGGGTCCTTTTCCCACCCACTCGTCCATGTTCAACCCACCCTTGGGGCCGTTCCTTCTCTTTTTTCCCTTTATCCCTTATTGTGACGATTTTCCATACGAACGTATCCTATGTTCACCGAAACCCACATCCCACCTTACCGCCTTGTTTATCCCTTCAACTTGACCATTTTTCCTTTTTACCAACCCTTGTTCTGATCGCCGGTTCTTGAGTTATTAATTTTTGAAGCATTTCTCGTAAATTGGCCGGTTTTCCATGTGAACACACCTTTATTGCTTCCAAACAACCATTTGATGTGACGGCCATGTCCTCCATCTTTCCCCTGACATTTTTTCTTTTTGGGCCTTGTCCTTCCGATGCATGGTTCATCTGATATTAATTTTTGCGTGTTTTCGGGCCATTTTCATGCATATTTTTAACATTTTTTCATGTGACCATGCCCTATTTTCACCAGAATTCCACTTTCATTTGATTACCGTGTCCCGCCAATATTTCACCACATTTTTTCTTTTTTCTCCACCCTATTTCGACCACTTTTTTGTTATTGAATTTTCAATATATTTTCAGTTTTCTTTTTTGTATTTTCCGCACGTGAACCCCTTCTAACTTCACCAGATGCGAGTTTTGACATGATGACCCTATGTATCCCCTTCCCGTGGACATTTTCCCTTTTTACTGCCCTTCATTTCACTGCTCGGTTCTTTTCGTATTCATCTTTGAGCCCATTTTCGGGTTTTTTTTTTGGGTTTTTTCCATGTGAATGCATCCTCTCTTGGTCGAAACCGTGTGTCGATGTGATAGGATTATCAGGCATGTTATTTGGCACATTTTTCCTTCTTTTCGCCCTGCGTTCCGGTGAGCGGATTTTCCCATATTAATCCCCGTATGTATTTTTGGAGTCGTTTTTGGTGTTTTTTCCATGTGAACACCTTGATTTTACCCCAGTACCCGTGTGACAGTTTTCTATTATCTTCCTCTTGTCTCCCGTCACCTTTTTCCTTTTTACGGTCTTTTGATCCGGTGTACGGTTTGGGTTTTATTCATTTTTCTTCCTCGACGCGTGGCCACGTCTCTCGAGTTGCTTGTGAACGTGTATGTTTTTGGTTTTAAGCACCTCGGGACGCCCTCGTGGCCTTTGCGCCTCGCGTGTCGCCGTGCGTGCCCTGTCTGATCCTGTCGATGCAATTTTTTTTTCTCTCGCCCCGCGCATGCGCACGGGACGGGGGTGTGTTCATCTTTTCATGTATTTCAAAATTTTTTTTCATAATAATAAATAAAATAAAACAAAACAAGAACACAAAATCAACCACACAATTTTAAAACAAAACAAAAAAACAAAACAAACAACAAACAAACCCACAACAACACATCAAAAATAAATTAAAAAAAAAACCAAAACAACACACACACACACACATACAAAAAAAAACCAAACCCAAAAAAAGAGCGACAACCACTTTTTTCTAATAATAATAAATAAAAAAAAACAAAAATTAAAAAAAAAAGAGCGAGGAAAAACACAAAGCCAAAAGAAAAAGAAAAAAATAAAAGGCAATAAACGCAAAAGAAAAAGAAAAACTAGAAAAACGAAAAAGAACTAAATAAACAAAAAAAACATAATCAAAACAAAACCCAAACAAACAAAAGAAAATAAGAAATTACGAGAAACGACATTCCTACCTGTCCTTCGTGCAGCCCTCCACCCTCCCTTCGTTGTCGTCTGCGCTCTGCACCCTCCCTTCCTCGTCATCTCCTACGCTTCGCAGCGCCTCGGCCCCTCCCTCCTCTCCATCTCCGCCTTCTCTACCCTTCCTTCCCCTCCTCCACCACCCATCTTCGCCTCCTCCACCCTGCCCTCCCCTCCTCTCCCACCCATCTCCGCCTCCTCCCTCCGCTCCTCCTCCCATTCCTCCCCCCAAGCCTCACCTAACCACCACCCATCTTAACCCTAGTTAATCTAACATAACCCCACATTTAACCTAACCCTAGTTAATCTAACCTAACCCCAATTACTTTCACTTAACCTACCCCCCCTAGCCCTAGTTACCCTTACCCAAGCCCCCTTTTCTACACCTTCCCCATTACCCCTCTCCTAGCCCCCTTTCCCATCACCCCCACCCGCAGCCACCCCCATTTCTTACGGGACTCCACAACACTCTACCACAACCCTCCACACACATGCCCCTTGCTGCCCCGTGGTCCCGTGTGTGCATGTGTTCACGCGGGTGACGAGGTATATTTGTGTGATCGTGAGTTGCTAGGGGGTGTTCATGCACGATTGTTGAAGCTTGATGGGTCCATTCTCATTTAGGTTGGATTGATACCCTAATAAATCAAACATTATACAATAAAATTTAAAAAAGGAAAAATTAAATACACACCTAAATTATAATTAAAAATAAATAAATAATAATAATATCACCCAAACACTAATCAACATTACCTAAACCAAATGTGATCCCACTAACATTGCCTTGATATTTATTTTATTTTTTAAAATAATAAGATGTTTTTTTTCCAGTCAGTGGTTTTTGGTTTTTTGTTGGATTCCTTGCATTTGGGATTACTCTGTGTGCCCTCAGTCTCTTGCATACACACCCCTACCAGGTATCTATTTTACGTGCTTTATTTATTTTTGGTCATCCCTTAACCACAGTTAATAGTTAAAATGAAATTTATTCACCCACTTTTTCACGCGTGCTCGCGCTAAACAAACATTTTTCTAATAACTTAAAATCAACCCGTTGTTCACTTTGCATGCGTTACGTGTGCTTCAGAGGAACTTTAATTTTAAATAAAAATGAATCAGCCGCCGTCACAAAAATGCACGCGCTGAAAAAAAAGAGCGTTATAGACACATTACATTTTTTAATCAATGAATATGCATTTAGAGACCTGAGTTTGGGTATCGAAGTTCGGGCTTCGTTAAAAGCACCGTTTCACATTAATAAATTGTAACTAACAATTTAAAAATGCACCACCGTTTTCTTATTAAGGTCTACAACTTAATAAAAATTTCAACCATTGTTAATAATTTATTAAAATGAACCCTTCACTAAAATCATTCCACTCCACTGCACTTTTTTTCCTTTTTAATAAATACACTTCGTGGGATGGGCACGTATAGTCCTTTAAGCTGACATTGTTTATCAAAGTCCTGGTTATGCCCTGATTAGGTTATTGAGGTATTATGGTTTGATTGTGTGATACGATTATGGGTGTGGTCTGTAGTTTTCTTTTTTGCTTGATACGAGGTCTTGCTTGTTACATAGCATGAAGCCATTGGACGCATATGTGCAGGGGTCATGCCGAATTTTTTCTAGGATGTGGGTTGTTGGTGTGGTCAATTGGTTAGTTACGCCTGTGTGTGCTTATTTTGGTCGATTTATTTTTAATAGCTATTTTGTTGTTTTGCAGGCATTCACTGTGATTGTCTGTGTTTGTGGTGTGTGTGTATATTCCATCTGAATGGCACCTCAAGCTCCTCCTCCTGTTCAGTATGTCGCATTGATCAGTAGGGATTATTCTTCCCTACTAACTTTTGAGCCTATTACGAAAGCTGGTCTTGCATCTTTTGTGGCTGCTTCACTCCCTCTGATTCCAGACGATCCAGCCGTATGTGATGAGTTTCTTGCGTCATACAGTAAGAAATCAGGCTTGGTGTGTGGTACTTCCGTAGTCATGACACCTAGAGGGTTAGGGAAGGCTTTGTCTCTTCCCTGCAAAGGAGAACCCTTTGTTACAGCCAGACAATTATTCTCAAATGATGAGATTCTTAAGCTATTGCAGAAGCAGACTAAAGAGGTCCTCGATGTCAAGAAGGTGATTAACACTTCAGGAGTGTCTTTCTCAATGATCATTGATCCTCTTTGTAAGCTAGTCTGCCAATTTCTCCAGGACAGGTTCATGCCTACCAAGACACCATCTCACTATTTGTCTAAGGAGCTCTTCACAGCTTCCAGGATAGTGTTAAAAGGGGTTGCCATTGACTGGAGTACTTACCTTCTTACGAAGATGGACCAGCATTTTGTCAAAGTGACTAGAGGGAATGTTACCAATGTAACCTATGGTTCATATTTAAATGCTTTCTTGACATATTCAGGCCTTAAGAAGGGTGTGCTACCTCCTTCTCCATCTGACTCAGTTCCTCCCCCTCCACCTTCAAAAGATTCATAACCCATTGACGTAGAGGATATTGATTCCCCTCCTCCATTGGTCATTCAGCGGAAGCGCTTGAAGCGTGTAGCAAAGAAAATTCCACCAGTCATTCCTTTAGTGTCACTTCCTGCCACCTCTGGAAGTAACCTCCCTACCTACCTCACATGCAACAACTTATTTAGGACACATCGAGAGGGTTCATTGGAAATATCAGTTCCTTCACTGAACAGTTTAGTGTCAGGGGATGCCATCCCTTTCCTTTGTAACAACATCCAAAGTTCTATTGAACTCTCTGTGATAGCTTGTGTTCAACAATTATATGCTTCTTTCTATGAAGAATTGATGCAATCCAAAGACCAGATGCATAAGGCAACCACAGAGTTGGCCTCTGCTAAAGACACTCTTGCCGATCTGTTTAAGCAGATGGAGCAACAGACACAAATGATTGAGACCCAGAGAGAAGAAATACCTTCTTTGAAAATTCAGTTAGCAGAGGCTCAGTTAGAGGTCACTAGAGTTTTGGAAGAGAAAGAGAAAATGTCTAAAGAAGCTCAAGAGTTTAAGACTCTTTAAGATACAAAACTGTCAGCTTTGCAGACTGCTCAC
This sequence comes from Lygodium microphyllum, assembly GCF_053477565.2. Taxonomy (NCBI): domain Eukaryota; kingdom Viridiplantae; phylum Streptophyta; class Polypodiopsida; order Schizaeales; family Lygodiaceae; genus Lygodium; species Lygodium microphyllum. Next base: position 131,782,710 of record NC_141145.1, read on the forward strand.
AATACATTGGAATCCCAAGGTTTCCAGACTAAATAGTTGAAGGACCAACTGGCATAGTCATGGTCCATTCCTCCAAGCCCTAGTGTCCCCATGATTCCTTCTATATCTCAACAGGACTTGGCAATTCTCCAAAGACAGACCACATTATGTCCATTGTTTCAAAATAAAGTGGAAAGATTGCAGTCCAGGATGGATTTATTATGGTCTATATTTGAGCAATTTCAAGAGTATGTTCCTCCTGACCATCCCTTTTTTATCCACTATCAGTTGCAGAAGTTGCCTTTTATATTAATCTCTCAATGATAGATCTCCCTCTTCCAGAGGATGGTTGGAGTGGGGTTTGGTCTTCTGATTTGCTGACAGAAGTTGTCCGTATGGTCTTTGAAGATTCTGTGAGACGACATATACCATGTTGCTGTCTTATATGTATCTACGAGGTGATATGTTAATTTCAGGTGATGTAGATCTTGCTTGGTATGTGGGGGATATGCTCTTACAGGCTGTCTTATATGTCAACCATCTGGAGTTGAGGATAGATGACATGTTCCAGTGCTATTCTTAAGTGCCTACTTGCCCTGATACTTTATGGCATTCAATGATTGATTCTGTAGTCCTGAACCAACGCTAGAATATAGCTTCTACTTATGTGCTGAGCACTAAACAACTGAGGGTGGATCTCCTAGCTTATCTTTCCAAGAACCATCCATTTGATTCATCCTTCTTTGATGCCTACCATCGACGATCTGTTTTAGGTCCTTCTATTCCTAGCTTATTGTACTATCAACAAATGGCCCATCGCTATGATGCTTATTCTTCCCTTTATCAATCCAACTCAGCAGCTATCTTACCTCTCCTTTTTCAACCGTAGGGTTTTCTTCAAATTCCAATCTTTACCTATTGTTCTTTCATTGAAGATCGAGTCTTTTCCCCTTCTCTACCCTTCTCCATCTGTCCATATACCTTCTACTTTTCCTGCTTATTGATTGACACATTTCCTAACTGATTCGCTTAAATTTTCAGCCACTCCTTCTTTAGCTTATTCCTCATTTTATGATTTTGCCTACCCATCTCTTCATCCTCTTTTACTTATTCCTCTTCCATCTCCTGCCACTTCTATTTCTCAACCCCCTCAGTGGTTAGTGGGTACGAAGGATTTGACCAGCAGATTCAAAGAAGAAGAGGATGGAGCTCAACTGATTCTCTCACAGGACCACAGATTAATTGGCCATTAATTCCAGGGGACTGGACAACTGCTAGTCAAGCATACCAAAATTACCTCCATTTTTCTCAACAATATTCACAATCTCTAGATCCTTCAGTAAGATTGACAGCCCATTTTGCTTGGTACCTAGCATATATGCATAGGCATTCCCATAACGATTAAAAGGCCATTCCAAAGCTTTGTATGAATGTCAATGTGAACATTGATTCCCAACAGTTGGATGTCCTATATTTTCAGGCCCTTTGTCTACCTAGCAGATACCTTGTTTTGCTAGAACGGATGTGATGCCTTCAATTCTTTTAGAATCCTCCCAAATCTTTTGTAGATGAGTCTTTATCCCTGGATCACTTTTATAATCATCAAGCTTTTGAGAGGGATCATCTTCATTGATACCCCTGAGTGCATCTTTTATGCTTCTTAATGAGACATATTTTGAAGGTGCCATTCAGATGGTTGTGTTTGTGTTTGTGTTGTATTAATTTGTATAAGATGAGTTTGTGCTGGTTGAATAATTTATTCGAGAGCTCTCTTTTCAACTATTGATGGTGATGGTGGATGGCAATCCTATGATGGAAAACTGAAGAACCTCTTACATCCTTTACAAATTTGTTATGACTTTCTATTGTTTATCAGATGTGTTAATGAATAACAAAGTTTTCCTTTAGTAGTATTCTTTCCTAGATACATGTGATAAGTTGGGGTCATGGTGGAGTGATTGTTGAAGATACTAAAGAAGATCAAATTGAGCTCTTTACTGAACTTACATTCTTCTTTTCCTTAGGTTGTTAGGACACTTCCTTTCTAAGTGTGGGGAAATATTGAGAGTGGAACAATACTGAAATTTTGACTGATTTTTGTTATTTTTGAGGTTTGAATGGTTAATTTTTGATGGATTTAGAGAGATATATGGTTGTCAAGGAAAGTGTTTGAGAGTGTTTTGGATGTTATTGATTATGTTTGGGAAGTTTATGATGATTTTTAGTAGAAAAATGAGGCTCTGTGATGTTCTGATAGGTTCTATTGAGGTTCTGATTGGTTCTGATACCTTCTGTATAGCTTCTGTTTTGTACTGATTTTCTTCTATATGAAGCATGGATTGATGATTGATGAATTTTGAAATATTTTAAAAGTTTATTAAATAGTTTTTGATAGTTTGGAATGGTTTTAGTATGAGTTATGAGGATTTGGTATTCTTTGATGACCTTCTGTAACCCTCTGTAAACCTTCTGTAGAGCCTCTGTCTCTGTTTTGTCTCTGCTCTGTTCCTGTTTTGTTTTGTTCTGTAGATCTTTTGTAAGTGTTTTGTAGAATGTATGTGTGACTTTGAAAAAGTTTTCTAGCTTTTGGAAAGGATGAATCTAAGTTCAAAAGAGCTAAAACAAATGGAAGAAGCAGATGCTTGAAGTGATAGAGATAGTAGTGAGCTATGAAGAGACACTGTAATGGCTCTGGTGTCCTTTCATACCTCTCATACCTCTTGGGAGGTGCATCCACGACCTAAGAAGTATTATTGAGAGTGATTATTGAGTATTGTAGTGAGGAGATGATGTATTATTGAGAGAGAGAGAGAGAGCCGGAGATAGCCAATTCTATCAAAACAGTGTATCTGTATATGAGAGATTGAAAGAGAAAACTATGAAGACATTGAAGATAAATACTGTGTGATTGATTTCCATTCAAAAATGGTGTATTCTTTTATATTCCTTGTTCTATTGATGGATTTTATGAAGATGTTGAAGATTATGGTTGATTCTATCAAAACCGTGGGAGGTATCTACTATGATGTTGCGTGAAGATTTGCTATTTTCTTTGTTTTGGTCATCAAAAGAATGAAATAAAAGCTTGTTGATGTTACAATATAGATTTTCTTGCAGTAGTAGAATCCCCTTTTCCTTGGTGTCTCTCTTCGGGCTCCAATTACTGATCAATGATTGAGAGAGAGAGAGAGAAAGAGAGAATTGTATTGTTTAAATTGTTGTCTATTTAAATAATTGATTGGTAAGTTAGTAGGTTTGTTTACAATTAGTAAGTTTAGATTTATATATTTCTAGCAATGATTTCTAGCTAATTTAAAGAGAGAGAGAGAGCGGAGTTTTGAGCCCGAAACGTGCCTAAAATTTGCCAAAAAATCTGAAATTTAGGGGAAAAATCTTCGACATCGAAGGCGGCGGCTGCAGCTAGGACGATTTTAAGCACAAAGTGAAAGACAGCTTTCAAAAGGCGCCCGAGCAACACTTGTGGATTTTTGATAATTTTTTCGACTATCGTGCAGGATGCCCGGAGCTGCCAGTGAGTGCGGGATGCCGAGACGGACGCGCAGTATTTTTCAGAGGCCGAATCGGAGCCCGAACGGGAAAGTTGCTTGAAATTGGCCAAGAATGAAAAGGTGGACAAAAATTAAGGCCAAAAGGGGGTGCCCCCTCCATTTTTTTCATGGTATGGTGGCAGCATGGCGACGCCATCAACACGCGCGAAAAAATCGGCCCTCCCCCCAAATCGATTATGGAGCTTCCAAGCAACCTATGCAACAGACATTAGCCGGAAAATCCTCCTTCTTCCCTGATCCTATCACCGCCCTTCGCATGAGATATGGCTGACTGAATGGAGAGATCAGAATCTAGTCTTTCTCTCTCCTCCCTCTCTCTCCTCTTTATGGGTTGTTCATGCGCACTATCTTGAAGGAGGAATCGGGAAGGAGATTGAAGGAAATGATGATGGAGATTGATGGAGATGTTGAAGATTGATGTGCAGCATTGGATTGAGAGCAATGGAGGTTCTCTCCGTTGGTCACGCAGTCATTTAATGCGTCTCGGATTTTGTAAAAATACGGTATGACCATTTTTATGAAGAAAATGAAGGGTTTTTGGTATTTTATGATGGTAATGATGTTCTTATTTGATGAAAATTTGTTTGAGTGCTGATTGCATCATGATTAATTGTTGTTTATAAGAAAATTTTGATTTTGCAATGATTTACATGTGCTATTTAATTCCTGTAAAACCCGAAATGCGGTTTTTAAGCGGTAAAATGATAGTTTTGTCATTTCGGGTGGGTGAAATGTGTTCATATGGGGAAAAAATAGAAAATAAATTGTGTGTCAGTACATTGAAGTGATTGGAATAAGAAAAATAAAAAAATAGCATATTTTATTGACAAATAAATCAAGAAAATGGAAAAAAATAGAAATACGCTCCACAAAAATAAGAAAAAATATAATGATTGTTTGTGGATGTATGATAGTGGCAAAACATGAGGTTTAGCCCTAGTTTGCCCTATCTCCTTATCAAAGTTTGTGATTTACCACTTTTCATACATCAAAACATGACAAAATGAACCTCTACACCTATGCAACGAAAGCAATACCTAAACGTAGGGGGGTGGGATGTTTGAATGGTGCGATTTGCATGCTGATTGTTGCTAATTTGCTGATTTATATCATGACATAGAGTTTGTTGTATTTTAATTAAGAGGATAGTAGCATGAGTGTTGTCTCGGTGCTATTCTTACATCGCCGCAACGAGTTAGTGAATGAGCATTGGAAAGCTTGGTTGTGCACAGTACGTTTCTGATTGAAAATTATATTTGAGCACTTTAGGATCATCCACTTTTGCATGTGCATGTCAACCATGGTATCAAAATACAAAGGACTGGATGTATACCACCTGTTTTCGATGATAATGATCCACGCTTGAGTGTGGAGAGACAACCTAAGCCATAGGATAGACACTCGTTTCTTGGGGGATCATTTGGTAAGGACACATGGTATCTCGTGGAATACATTCAAAATGAAAGAGTGGAGTTTGTTCGTTTGTTCTATATGTTGAGTAGCACATCAAGGGGTCAATCCCTGCGATGTAGGAGAGTTGCAGTGGGGCCGCAGTGATTCCACCAAGAGGTTGCCTCCCATGTGTGTGATTATCATGGCATTTATTGCCAATGTGTAAGGGTTCTCCCTCTATGGAGTTTATAGAAAGGGAAACGTTGGACTATAAAACTATAAACACATAGATTAGGCTTTAGGACAGTTCGTCCTTTAGCGGCAGATAGATGCTCCTGGCCCGTGAGGCCGTGTGGGTGTGGTTGTCTATTATGAGCATGAGGTCCGGTAGTGCCATAGCCAGTGCTGGCGCATTTGAGGTCCCTTCAGTGGTGCGTCTGCCGGGAGCTACCAACAAGTGGTGGTTCTTGAATCTAGGGTTTTTGGGACCAAAAAGTTGGTTTATGTCCTCTGACAAGGACCGTCAAGCCGAAATACAAAAAGCAGAACGTGCGGAGAGGGCTAGACAGTGGTTGGAGATTGTAAGACGCTATTCCCTCAAAGGAGCAGCCCGAAACACATAACAGACAGTGGTCTTAGTAACCCAACTGTTGCACATAGTCCTTTAGGTGCAGGAGGAGGCGCAAGTTCTTCCTCTCTTCCACCAAGTCAACCCACTTCAAGTGGGGGTGTGATCCCATCAGTCCAAACTCCTATTGTCAATTCGATTGTCGTCATGGCACAACCCATTGTAATTCCTGCAGGGACGCGAGATCTGCCAGCTTTAGGAGTTCCTTTTTCCATTTTTAATGGGTTAGCCGAAGAAGATGTGGAGTTTCACATTTGTGAATTCCAAATATTAATGTTTAATTACCGCATACAAGATGAGGGACATCTTATGATATTCTTTAACATGACATTAAAAGGAAGGGCTGTAGTATGGTATCATAGCATAGAGACTGGAACCATAACCACAATCGACCAATTTTATGCATCTTTCTGAGGAGAATATGCCCCTGAAAGGGGTGGCCAATACTGGTTGTGTATTTTGAATGTAACACGCCAAGACCCCCATGAGAATGTGAAAGCCTATGCCAAGAAGCTTAAGGAAGTATTTTGTAAGTTACAAACTTACATTCCCATTCCGTTGGCTGCCCAATTGCAATACTTCTTGCATGGATTGGATTTCAATATTCAGGTACAATTGAGCAGTGTGGATTTGGCTGATATAGACATCGCCATCACACGGGCAGAAGGAGTAGAGTCACGATTACAAACAGCCTACTCCTCTCGAATAAATCTTAATGCGGGTCTAGTACCTGGAGGCAATTTACGATTGATAAATGGAAGTCAAGGGATGCCTATGAATAACCATAATGGGAGAGGAAGCATGGTTCAAAATGTACCTTTGCTACCAGCTCCTCCCAGTGTGACTATGCCTATGGCCAGTTAGTTGGCTCCACCAAATGTTGGAGGCCAAGCTTTGAACCCTAATGTTGTTCCTACTGTGAGTCAACAACCAATGCCCAATCAAATTGTTAGGCCAATGGAACGACGGATAGACGATCAAGGCTATGAGTTGAGTGCCTCTAATGTCCTTAGCAAAGTTAAGGATATGATGAAGCACTACATGGACATGATTTCTGAACAATATCGGAAAATAGCTGTTGACGTCAATTTCCTGAAGAAGCAACAAAATCTGATAGGGAGTCGACGCCCTGAAGAGGTCGTCGACTCCCTATTGGTCCCTCAAGATTCAGCTGTAAGTGGTGTGGCGAACAACATTTTCCTAGAAACTGTCCAAATGTTAAATGTGATATTTGTGGAAAGTCGGGCCACTTAGCTGCTACTTGTTGGAGTAAGATTACTTCCCTCCAACAAGGGAGTAAACAGCCAGATCCAGTTAATCATAGAGTGCAAGGTAGTAACCTCCAGCAAAATGATGGACCGAGACAAATATTGCAAAGGGGAAAAACCACTATAGAGGAGCTACCACAAGGCAATGGAGTCAGCCTTATCGAGGCTGTACGCGTCAATGGCGCTGAAACCTCTAACCTACGAGCTGTGACAAGAGGCCAAAAGGATAAAGAGGGTGATAAAGATAATGCAAAATCGGTCAAGGAAAACCCTAAGCAAGGGGATAAGGGGACGCAAGTCCTGAATCTTGGCATGGAAGGTGGACCTCTAAGGCCTGTTGACAAAAAAGTCGATCCTAAGAAGGATGAGGAAGTGCCAAGAAAGAAGGCAAGAGCTAAAAAAGAAGCACCAAAGTCGGTCCCGAGACCAAAAGAAAGAATGGTTTGGTGAGAAAAGAGAGCTTTGGCTACCTATCATGATTTTGATTTATTAAGTTCTCTTTGCGAAGTCAAACCAGATGTAAACCTCTTACAGTTGATTAAATTATCTCCAGGAGTACGCAAGGAATTCAAGAAGATCCTACATATTGGGTATATTGTAGAACCTTTGGGCATAGCACGAATAGGAGAAGATTGGCTTGATCATGCTGAAAAGAATTGCCCTAGGGTTCCAGCATACGTGGATGGAATATTAGTGGAGCATGCTATCGTAGACACCGGGTCCTCCGTCAATATCATGAGTTCAGAGTTGATGGAGAGGTTGGGTCTAGGCATCCAAAAAGATGGCTCCACCCTTCTTAGAATGGCTGATGATAGTCTAAGGCAACCAGAAGGTTGTGTTACTAAAGTCCATGTTATAGTTGCAAGTGTAGAATGCTTCTTGGACTTTAGGGTGATAACATTTGTAGGACGTCCTAGCTATCGAGTCTTGCTAGGTAGGCCTTGGATCTTACGAACAGACTGTCAAGTCGATATACCCACCGGTCGAGTGGTTCTAGGTAGAGGTGCTAATCGAGTAATAGTCGATGCTTACCTTGAGTCTCCTCAGAGTGAGAGAGCTCCTTTATCCTCTACTGAATTAGAGACAGCAGATGATCCATCTAGTAGTGAGACATCATCTGGTGATGAATCTAAAAGGGGTCCACTACAGAGGATATTTATCAAATAACTCTAAATGAGCCGATAGAGCCTCAAGATAGGATAAGAGACGTGGATGTGATTGAGTTGGACCTTGGCATGCCGAATGATTCGCGACCAATTAAATTAGGTTCCATGCTCAGTTCAGCAAAAAGAGAGGACTATGTGTCCTTGATTCAAGAATTCCACGATATCTTTGCTCAAAGTTATGACGAGCTGAGAGGCATTTCCCTCCAGCTTGGCTGTTCATACTATTCCTGTTAAAGACGTCCTGTGCATTAGAAAGTAAGGTGTATGACTTTTGAATTGAGGGACGGGCTGTTTGAGGAGTTACAGAAGTTACGGAATGCTGGTTTAATCTTCCATGTACAACATGTAGAATGGTGTTCACCAGTTGTTATCAGGAAGAAGAAAAACAACCAGATCCGACTATGTGTAGATTTTAGAGAGTTGAATAAGCAGACTGTTAAGGATTACTACCCGTTGCCATTTATTGACCAGATTTTGGATCAATTAGCGGGTAGGGAAATACATTCGTTTATGGATTGCTTTGCGGGTTATAACCAGATGGCAATTGCAGAAGAGGACAAGTTGAAAACAACTTTCATTACTGTCTTTGGTACTTTTGCATACCATGTGATGGCCTTTGGATTGTGCAATGCACTTGGATCATGGCAACGAACAACAAACAAGACCTTTGGTGACATCTCCCCAGATGAGTTGAAAGTATTTATTGATGACCTGGGGGCAGCCACTGTAAGGAAAAGGATGTTGATTATCTTAAGAAAGTGCTTTGAGCACTGCAGATGATTTTGTATCGCTCTTAACCCACAAAAGTGTGTTTTTGGAGTGCCTTATGGGCTATTGCTAGGCCATGTGGTCAGCTCAGTAGGGATCACAATTGACCCTGAAAAGATCAAGGTTATAGTAGCTATGAGTCTACCACGCACTCCGAAAGAGGTACATAGCTTTCTGTCATTGATAGGGTACTATTAGAGGTTTATAAATGCCTTGGCAGAAAGGACGTTGCCATTAATGAACTTATTATCCTTTAGCTGTCTATTTGTATGGAGTGACCCTTGTAAGGTATCTTTCGAGGATGTGAAACAGGAGCTAGTAAAAGCACCAGTTTTAAAAGCACCTAAAAGAGGCGAGGTATTTTACATATTTTCAGCAGAGCCACCATGCATAGTATCAACTGTTGTTTAGCCCAAATTTGGGAGGGAAAGTGGTATCATCCGATAGCTTTTGCTAGTCGAAAATTGGGCATATCAGAAATTAACTACACCTACATGGAGATGTTGTCCCTTGCGATGGTTTTTACATCTAAAAAATTCAGGCACTACATCCTCTATGAGAAGGTAGTTTTTTATACGAAGGCAGAAGGGCTTAGATTGCTTATGAACAAGCTACAACTGCCTGATCGTCTGGCAAAGTGGTCAATCACTTTGCAAGAGTTTGATTATGAGATTAAGAGTAAGCCATCGAGGTTGCAGGGGATTGTGGAATGCCTTGTGGATTTTGAGGAGCCAAAAGAGACTTTGGCTGAAGGAAGTGATATTGAAGAAATGTTTAAAATTGATACAGCTTCTATCCCATCTTGGTATGCTGCTATCACACATATCTATCAACGGGAGAGACTGGAACTAGTTTATCAAAATCTGAAAAGAGAAAAATCAGACAACAGGCTTTGAAGTTTTCCTTGATAGCAGAAACACTATATCGGCAGGGTGTTGATGATATCTATCGCTGATGTGTGATGCTTGACGAGGTTCCTTTCATCTTGGAAGAGTGCCATGACTCTGCATGTGGAGGGCACTTCGCTGGACGGTTGACGGCACAGAAAGCTTTAAGAGCTGGATATTGGTGGCCGTCCATCTTCCAAGATTCCTTTGAGTACGTTAAGAGATGTGATGCCTGTCAAAGACATGACAGCAGAGAGAATAGGAAATTCCCACTTATGCCTATCATGGCTATCCTTCCATTTGAGAAGTGGGGCATTGACTTTGTGGGTCCTATCACTCCGACGTCTACTACCCACAAGAGATACATTATAGTAGCAACAATTATTTTACAAAATGGTCAGAAGCGCGGGCAACGAGGCATGACAATGCAAAAGAGACTGCAAGTTTTCTCTTAGAGCAAATTATCTGCCATTTCGAACCATCGAAGGAAATAGTGTCGGACCATGGAACCCACTTTTTGAATAAAGTGATCAAAAGCCTGATTGAAGCTTGGCAAATCAAGCACAACAAAATGACCCCTTATAATGTACAAGCCAACGGGCAAGTCGAAAGCACTAATAAGCAACTTGTGGATATCTTGTCTAAAGTAGTCTCTGAGAAGAAATGAGACAGGGACATGAAGTTGCATATGGCAATATGGGCGTACAATACAACGTTCAAGCGAGCTACCAGTCATACTCCATTTAAATTAGTTTATGGGAAAGAGTGTGTGTTACCCCTTGAAATCGAGTTGCCAACCATACGGTTTGCAATTAACCACTCTTTGGGAGACGAGGATGCACTCTTTGAACGTTTCATGACCATAGCCCACCTGGATGAGCTGAAATTGCAGAGCTTATTACACTAAGAGGTAGTTAAACGTCGGATGAAGCAGTTGCACGACCTTAAAGCAAAGAAGTATACCTTTAAAAAAGGGCAATTAGTTCTGTATTACGATGCGCGTAGAGAGCTGTTTCCAGGGAAGTTGGAACCTAGATGGGATGGCCCCTACAAGATTGTCAGGATAGGAAAAAATAGGTCTACGGCTCTACTAACTTATCTGCAGGGAGTAGAATTTAAAAATAAGGTTAATCTTAATAAGTTTAAACCTTATTATTTCTAAGTATTCTAACACAAAAAAATGCATTGCAGGTCCATGCTGGGGCTGATTTGAGACATGGAAAAGAGCTTAAAGCTGGTTGATGGGGCGGTTAATTCCTTATTTGGAGCACCCATATTTGGAGCAGAGATACCATCAGGGGAAACTTATCTGGTGGAACAAAGGATACAAAGTGATTGAGCAAGAAGGCGGAACCTTTGTGTGGGAGATCAAAGTCTTCTGCCATCACTGCTTACGAATGTTGACAAGTATCCCTATTGAGTTTAATGAAGGTGGGATGGAGCCGTCGGTTCATCCTCTAAACATGTTAAATTTTGACTATCATAATTACAAATAGAGGAGTTCGTGATGGCAGGCCGTGTAAACCCATTGTGGACGTACACATTATATTTTGACGGAGCATTCAGGGGCCCTAATAAAAAAGGGAGTGTTGGAGTAGTAATCCGAGATCCCCGACGTAGAGTTACAATGAAGTTAGCTGCTTATCTCGAGGTAGGATTCACTAACAACATGGCATAGTATAAAGCCTTGATTATGGGACTGTATATTGCCAAGCAAGGTGGTATTCGGTGATTGTTAGTAAAAGGGGATTCTCAGTTGATCCTGAATCAGCTAGATGGGACATACACATTGCGGAATCCCATTCTTTGTATGTATCATCGAACTGCCATGATCCTACTTGAGGAGTTTGCGAGAGTGTCTCTTCAACTGATTCCACATTACTGAAATCAGTTTGCGGATTCATTGGCAAACCTTGCTTATGAAGAAGATATTTTCTTCAACTGTGGTCCTAGTTTGGATATTGCTATCAATAATGAGACAGGACCCGGTCGCTTGTGGGGAATGTTATCAGAGCATGCAATATATGGCAAGCGATGATTGATATGGGTGATGCAAAGAGTAGCTGAGACCCATCTATCGTTATTATCATGGACCCATAGGCTGATTAAACAACATGTTATGTGTACACCTCTTGCTATATATGCAGGAGGGATGGGCCACAATCTTATGCATTTAGCTTAGGGCTGCAAGCCCTATTTTTCCTCCTTGGAAGTGAGCATATTATTGTATATCTGTACTATTTCGAGGAGGGATGTGTAGGTGCTATTCTATTTGATCTCGTTAGGCCAAGAGGGCCAGTTTTGCGAGGTTTTAAATATTTTATTTCATTAGGCCAAGAGGACCGATCAGTTTTTGTAGTGAAATGCTTAATTTCATTAGGCAAAGAGGGCTAGTCATTTGTTTAGTACGGGTGCGGTTAATGGTTTCTTGTTTTAGTCCTGTGCTAGACTGGTTTAAAGAAGAGCTTGGAAGGAGCCTATGTCGCACAGAAGCTTCTCGTGGCCCTATCCAGGTGATATCTCTCCTTTATGAGTACCGTGTTTTTTATGCTATATGTGTCTGTGTGCTTGTAGGGGATTTTCTTTTCTTATTGGGGACCGGCGTCCAAGGCATGAAGTCCCAAGTTTAGGTTCGGTATGTCTGAGGGAGGTCCGAGTAGTCATTGCCTCCTGTAAAGACATTGCCACGCATCGAAAGACCTGTTTTAGAAAGCAGTCCTAGTGACCCTGTTCTGCTAGCCTGCTAGGCAGTCGTTCTAGGAGTTCTTGTTAGTTGTGAGGCAGTTAGAGAAGCCTGCCAGAGGGAAAAATGATGATGATAGAGAAGAAAAAAAACCCTGAATAGGGGGTAGGGTGAGCATTGTGCTGTGTTTTAATATGTATCTATTTTGTATCAGCTTGATGCTTCCTTTGGTTGTTTTGTGCAGATCTGTTGTGGGATTCGACGGGCTGAGTTTCCCTATCCCATGGTAGCCAATGAGAGTGGAGTTTTGAGCCCAGAATGTGCCTAAAATGCCAAAAAATCCGAAATTTAGAGGAAAAATCTTTGACATCGAAGGCGACTGTAGCAGCTAGGACGATTTTAAGCACCAAGTGAAAGACGGCTTTTAAAAAGGCGCTTGAGTGACACTTGTGGATTTTTGATAATTTTTCCGACTGCCGTGCGGGATGCCGGGAGCTGTTAGTCAGTGCGGATGCCGAAACAGACGCGCAGGATTTTTCAGAGGCCGAATCGGAGCCCAGACACGAAAGTTGCCTCAAATTGGCCAAGAATGAAAAGGTGGACAAAAATTAAAGCCAAAAGGGGGGGGCACCCCCCCCCCCCCCCCCCCCCCCCCCTCCATTTTTTTCGTGGTATGGTGGCAGCATGGCGATGCCATTAAACAGGCGCGAAAAAATTACCCCCCCTCCCCCCCCTCCCCTCCCCTCTCCCCCCCTCCCCCCCCCAAATCGATTATGGAGCTTCCAAGCAACCTATGCAACTGACATTAGCCGGAAAATCCTCCTTCTTCCGTGATCCTATCACCGCCCTTCCCGCGAGATATGGCTTACTAAATGGAGAGATCAGAATCTAGTCTTTCTCTCTCCTCCCTCTCTCCTCTCTATGGGGATTGAAGGAAACGATGATGGAGATTGATGGAGATGCTGAAGATTGATGTGCAGCATTGGATTGAGAGCAATGGAGGCTCCATCCATTGGTCATGTAGTCATTTAATGTGTCTCAGGTTTCATAAAAACATGGTATGACCATTTTTATGAAGAAAATGAAGGGTTTTTGGTATTTTATGATGGTAATGATGTTCTTATTTGATGAAATTTTGTTTGAGTGCTGGTTGCATCATGATTAATTGCTTTTTATCAGAGAATTTAGATTTTGCAATGATTTACATGCGCTATTTAATTCCCGTAAAACTCGAAATGCGGTTTTTAAGCGGTAAAATGATAGTTTTGTCGTTTTGGGTGGGTGAAATGTGTTCCTATGGGAAAAAAATAGAAAATAAATTGAATGTTAGTACGTTGAAGTGATTGGAACAAGAAAAATAAGAAAATATCATATTTTATTGACAAATAAATCAAGAAAATAGAAAAAAATAAGGAAAAAAATAGAAATACGCTTTACAAAAATAAAAAAAAATATAATGATTGTTTGTGGATGTATGGTAGTGGCATAGCATGAGGTTTAGCCCTAGTTTTCCCTATCTCCTTGTCAAAGTTTGTGATTTACCGCTTTTCATACATCAAAACATGACAAAATGAACCTCTATACCTATGCAACGAAAGCAATACCTAAACGTAGGGGGTGGGATGTTTGAATGGTGCAGTTTGCGTGCTGATTGTTGCTAATTTGCTGATGCATATCATGACATAGAGTTTGTTGTATTTTAATTAAGAGGATAGTAGTACGAGTGTTATCTCGGTGCTATCCTTACATCACCGCAACGAGTTAGTGAATGAGCATTGGAAAGCCTGGTTGTGCACATCACGTTTCTGATTGAAAATTATGTTTGAGCACTTTAGGATCATCCACCGCATGTCAACCATGGTATCAGAATACAAAGGACTGGATGCATAGCACTTGTTTTCGATGACGATGACCCACACTTGAGTGTGGAGAGACAACCTAAGCCGTAGGATAGACGTACTTTTCTTGGGGGATCATTTGGTAAGGACACATGGTATCTCCTGGAATACTTTCAAAATGAAAGAGTGAAGTTTGTTCGTTTGTTCTATATATTGAGCAGCGCATCAAGGGGTCAATCCCTGCGATATAGGAGAGCTGGAGTGGGGCCGCGGTGATTCCATCGAGAGGTTGCCTCCCATGTATGTGATTATCGTGGCATTTATTGCCAATGTGTAAGGGTTCTCCCTCTGTGGAGTTTATAGAAAGGGAAACGTTGGACTATAAAACTATAAACGCATAGATTAGGCTTTAGAACAGTTCGTCCTTTAGCAGCAGATAGACGCTCCTGGCCAGCGAGACCGTGTGGGTGTGGTTGTCTGTTATGAGCATGAGGTTCGGCTAGTGCCATAGCCAGTGCTGGCCCATTTGAGGTCCCTTCAGAGAGAGGGAGGGAGAGGAGGAGAATGAGGAGAAAACACGAGGGGGTGATAGATTTATAGATTTATCTATTAGCTAGTTATTTTAGTTAGATACTTTACTTTAAATTGTTTAGATTACTGATCAATGATTGAGAGAGAGAGAGAGAGAGAGAGAGAGAGAGAGAGAGAGAGAGAGAGAGAGAGAGAGAGAGAGAGAGAGAGAGAGAGAGAGGTTTGCATTGTTTAAATTGTTATCTATTTAAATAATTGATTAATAAGTTAGTAGGTTTGTTTACAATTAGTAAGTTTAGATTTCCTCTTAGTTTTTTCTTGTTCTTTCTTCATTTTTTTTGTTTGTTTTTCTTGAGAATGAGGTGCATTGATGGAGAAAGAGAGGAAATGAGAGATGGATAAGAAGAAAGGAAAAGGAAGAGGGAATGAGAGAGAGAGAGAATAAACATGAAGGATAACAAATAAATGGGGAAAGAGAGAGAGAGAGAGAGAGAGGAAGGGAGAGAGGAGAATGAGTGAGAAAACATGAGGGGGTGGAGAGAAACAAAGAGAAGGGCAACAATGAAAGAGAGAGTGAGAGGGAGAGAGAGAGAAAGAAAGAGAAGGGGGAGAGAACATAAAACAAAGAGTGCAAAGAAAGGGGGAGAAAACCAAGACTTTAGCTGACATTAATTTTGTTGAGTTACAAGAGAAGAAATCCCTTCTCAAACAAATTAATAAAGAAAAAGAGAATGAGAACAAAAAACAATTGTTTGTTGTAATGTAGACAAAATGGAAAACGACGATGGTCGTGATGTTCAAGATCATGAGGTGTATCTTAATCAGCGTGTCCCATGTCCTTGCTCTTAATGCAAGCTGGCAATCATATGAAAGTGTCGCTTGTCTATAGAACACATATGACGCTTCCATGAGTTTCAATTGGAGATCATTGATCAGACGATCTCAAAATTTGAGAAAACGGTAAGAAAAACATGTATCAATCATATCTTATATTATTTTCACAAACTAATTGAATATCATATATACAAACATTAGATGTGATCGTAATATTTATACAAGGAGGTGATGTCTCATGCCAAGGAGGAATGCACCTATTGTGGTCAGTTAGAAGAGTTCATGGGCATGCAATGGATAGAGTGCCTGAGCCAATCCACAACTTGGAAGGCATGACCTAGTCTATACAATCAATACTAGAGGAGATAGGTGGTCCTTTAGACTTTCCTTACAATCTTGGAGACTGAGATGGAGGCAATGATTGATGCATTGATACCCATGGATACCGCGACATTTGATCCACTAAGAGAGGAAGTATCCATACCATTATATGATGGGTGCTAAGTATCTCACTTGAAGACACTGCTTGCACTCCTAAGTATGCAAGAAAAATACAGGTGGAGCGATGTGAGTGTGATCGAGTTGTTCAGTGTAATATTTCCACACAAAATATTAAACGAACCTAGACCCTACACACCATGCCCGAAAAGCGTTCAAAATAATCTTTCACATCGATAAATGTTGGTGGCTAAGTGCTCCCTCTACATGCATTAATTAACTCCAGCTCCGTGTCGTGTATGGAAGACCGTGGCTTGAAACCGCAAGCCTACACGGGAACACCCTTCACGGGAAAAGCAAAAGGATAATGGATAATTTAATGCAAATTTTTTTATTAATAACCCCCTCCCCCTCAGTCGATGCATGGCGGGGAGAGGGAGTATGAGTGTAAGAGGAGTTATGTGATGGGGGAGCATGGGGAGGGGATCATGCTGGCCGCCACTTGGGTGGCTACCCTCCCCCCCACCTTAGACCTATAAGACCACTCCCTCCCCAATCTTGAGGGAGGGGAGGAGAGGGAATCGTACTAGCCACCATGCTGCTATGAGAAGTCACCATACTACTGCCGCCACGTCATGGGCTGCTGCTGTCGCTAGGCTTCGCCATCATCGCCTGCTGTGCCATGCCCCTGCCATCGTCATCATCATCATCATTCCCACCATCAACACCATCCTCATCATCATCATTGTTTTCGTCATCCTCATCTTCTTCTCTCTCCACGTCATCTCTGGTTACTCTAGAGGCTTGGAAGCTTCTTTGGAAGCTTCTATAAAAGCTTCCCATAGTCCCTATTCACCTGTGGCTCCCCCGGGGGTTTAAAACCAAGTCTGCAAAGGCCGTGTCCTGCGCGGAGGAGAAGGTCTCGGTCAGAGAGTATTTGTAACACGTAAGAGACCCAAGAGGAAGTTGCTAAACCAAGATTTAATGGCCCCCAAGCAAAAGACGCGAGGCGCACACACGAGAGCTTCCACTTTGAGTTTGCATGTGGACAACACCCCAAACCTCAATGCCCAGGTTTTTAAAAATTGATTCTGCATGAAAAGAATGCACTAGGCATGTCCAATTCTTGTAGGCAAGTTTAATTACATTTGGAAATTTTAATTGCTCGCCCGATTTACAAGATTTAGTTGCATGTCATGCATTTGAAATTTCTTGCACTTTCAAGTTGCAATCCTGAACTCATATTGCATAAGTTAAAAGGTGGATTTGTCTAAATGCATCCTTGATTGCCTTGCAAAAAAGAACAGCGCATAATGCACTTAGGTAATAATTTCCTAGTTGTGATTCGTATGAGATAATCGTTGACGTCCATTAAATGTTATCCGAGTAGTTGCAATGCATGAAAGGGATTTCTGTACCTTGCAAATTGCATGCGATGATAATTACATCCTAGGTTGGACTAAGTGTTGAAGGACGAATTAAATCAATAATGGTCTCTTGGCATTCGCTCATGCATGGAGTTCTTTTATCGAAGTCTGTATTTAGGAAAGGATGCATTTTCATATTAAAGCTTGACCTCAATGCATTAAATGAAGGGTTTATAGGCATAGTTCTTGATGTAAATCAACGTAGGGTTTATATGAGTTAGCTCTAAATTGTCAATCATTATAGTTCAAGCAAGGAAAAGTAATGATCATTGTAGAACTTATAAGCTGTATAGAAGAAAAAAGTCAATGAATCGCATATTTGCATGGAATGTTATAACTTGTAATTATTTACATCTTTTAGAAAAATTATTTGCATCTCTAAGCAAAGATCACCTCTTGTCACAAGACAATTAGATCAATAAGGTAAATCGCTTGTAATGGTGTAACCCAAATGATGATCACCTCAATGCGCTAGGTAGAGCTAAGCCGCGATAAAATTCTGCCTTGTATCGCACTCGGGAAACAGACTTAGTATTTTCGACCTCAAAGGTCCTACCCACATTCACAGAATGTTAGGGTTAGCTAAACACCTATGCAAGAATGATCTAGGGTTCTCACCCTAATGATTGGATGACCAAATGCTAGACTTCTGCAAGGAAGCTAGGAACCCTAAGGGCCAAAGCGTTATCGGCCTAGTAGGGTTAGGGTTGGGTTGGGTCAAGAGGACTCCCAAACTCTATATCCTAACCAAAGTATTCCTGATCCAAGAATACCGTATGACATGAGAAATAATCCCACAAGTTAGGTGTGACACTTATCTCGTGCAACAAGTTGCAATGTCGTATGATTTTGTGACTAAATCACAAAATAGTATTGCCACTCCTTAGAACAAGGTTAGTGAGTTCTAAGTACAAGTCTAATTTCTAGAGGATGAGTGGACATCCTGCTACCACCCTTCTTTGAGGCCGATTTGCCAAGCTAGGGTAATTATGAATTGCCTAGCAAGCAATTGACCAATCAAGTTAGGGCGACGAGGTTGTCTAGGATTTATTGTCTTTAATTTAAGGAAACGTAAAGTGGAAACATTTTGGGTTAACTAGGTATAAACCCTAACCCAAGGATAAAAGGGTAAACAAGCAACTTAGCTTACGAAACCCTTGGGATCTTGCCAAGTCACAATTGATCCCAGATTGAATGCTGGATACATTTGGAGAGAAGGATTCACACCTTAGCAGTTGGCCGTACAAACGACCATTGGAATGCTTGTGATTGTACACTTAGGAGTACTATTTGTACTTCTTTGCTCAAGGAACTAAAGCTGGAAAAATAATTAATGCTTCAAGTTGAAAGCCTGGAGGGAGAGGCAGCATCAGTTACCCCCAACTATCTGCCTGACCCTATCCAAGGGGTTGTTAGCCACACCGGATATGTGGACCGAACCTGCCACGAGAGGTCTCTCCGTGGGTGCTACTTGGAGTAGGAGGATGGTTGGGTGCCAGGGGGGATTTGGCCGTAAATCCCTTGCCTCTGGGTTCTGCACAAGAGGCCGACGTGACTCAAGATTGGATCTCGAGGCCCGCATACTAGTCTATGGGCAAAAACTTGGAATAGCGATCCCTGAGGATTGCTGGAATTTCCTTCGGGCGGATTATGGAATTGCTTCGAGTGGATTATGGAATTGCCTTCGGGCAGGATTATATGATGTATTCCAAAGATTGATAAATAAGATCAATTTTTGAAAAGGAACTTGCTTGACATTGTTTTTCTATGTTAGTGTTTAAGTTACGTGAAGGAACCGGTGATTAATTGGCTGATTAAGGAAGCTGTTTTTTCTTGTCAAACTAAATGTGGTAGGTAATTAGACAACTAAAGCAACTGGAGGAAAGTGCGATGGATGTGACAATGGGTCCATCCTATGGAAGGGTGGTCCCGGTTGGCAGAGAACTTTTCTCAAAGGAATTGACAGCAAGGTAACGATGACCTAGATTTTAGGAAGCTAGAGTCCCGATTTATACTATTTTAGGGGAATGGAATGGGACTATGCCTTACGGGCAAAAAGGTCGAGCTTGCATCCCTCTCGTTTTCCATTCTCCTTGAACCAAGTGCAGTATAAATCCGCTTCGACCCTGATTTTTCTGCGTAAACTAGTTCGTCTGGGGTTCGCGACGCTAGCTACATCTGAGGAACTTGACGATTAGGGAAACCCTGATTCAGGTCAGCCCTAAGTGGGAACGGTCGGAATGCTTCCGCTTTGTGGCAGACTCGGGAAGACCTAGATTGCAACTCCCGTGACATTCCGTGGGAGTGCCAAGCGACGCTTTTTGGACTCTCTTCCCGATGGGCTGCTAAGACGTATCCTACAAGTGGACAGGTGGACACGCTATGGTTGGTATCAAAGCGAACCAATGAGGATCTAATATTTACAAGAAAACTTAATGAGGTGAAGTAGAGCAAATATTGCTTTTAAGATCATTTCCTTACTTACTTACAGATGCTGGCGTGCAGAGTCGCGAAGCATGGAACAAATTCTGTGTTCCAGGTTATGTTTATGACTGCAATGCGTGCTTCGGATTTTTGACGGAGGCTGGATATGATGAATATCCTAGACCGCATCTACAATCCTTCACCCCTGTACATGGAACAGAGATGGATGGGTGATTCATGAATTTATTACATAGCTGCCCACCAACTTGCGTACCTTCGAACCAACTTGAAGAGAATCAAGTGGATGGAGGACTTAAAGATCGTGAAGCTGTTCATTTTTGTTGAGGCTCACACAAACACAACCCTACATGTCGGCGGCCGAAAGGTCAAGCAAAACAAATATGTATATGAGGAAGTAACTCGAGTAATCCCTGCCGATAGAATCAAGGTGTTGGGACGTTATGAGAAGAATGGGTATCAAAGGAAAGGATACCCTAATCTTCCTATGACCTATCGATTCTTGAAAATCCATGACCCCAATCCATATTATTACTCAATTCCCGTAGTTGAATGTAATACAATCTTATTCTCCCCAAATTAAAGTATCAGCTTGCTCTACCTTCCCAAATAATTGTACTCAGAAGGGCTATGCCCACATGAAAGAAATAGACTTTTTATCAATAATTGTCTTGGCTGTGAGTGTTGGTAAGGGACTCAAGTGATTAGGCCACTTGGTTTAAAGCTAAATTGGACATGAAATATAATGAGAGAAACGTTTAGTAAGTTTTTAACGTAAAGAATTTTAATGCCCAGGCACAACCTCAAGTGCAGATTCCTAGTCCGACCCCTACACCAAGTACGGCTGTAGGAGAAGAAGTTTCATCTCAAGCAAATCAAGCCACGAGAATTCGATGGTAAGGGAAGGACCGTCCAAACTGACGCCGAGATCTAGATCGAATCCATGGAGGATTACTTCGAAGCAGCAGGTACTGCACCCGCTAACCAAGCAATGCTTGCCAAGCTGAAACTTATCGGCGAAGCAAGGCTTTGGTGGAAACAATGGTGCAGAGACCAAGGGATCTTGGAAGGGTCAGTTACTTGGGAGAAGATTAAAAGAGCTGTGCGAGGGAGATACCTACCACCTACCTACCGGACGCAGAAGATGAACGAATTCTACGAACTGAAGCAGCTTGGTCTATCCCTTGATGCATACTATTCAAAGTTCGTCTCTCTTTTGAAGTACGCGCCACAAATGGATATGACACAACAGGTGTCAAAGTTTTGTGCCAGATTAAATCCGCCTATAAACACCTGCCTCGAATCAATATGCCCAACAGATCTACATGATGCGCTCATTCGAGCTGCACCCATAATATAGGAGGTGCAGACCAGGCCAAGAAATTACAAGACTTGGTCTTACAAGGATCAAAACAAAGGAGTATATAGGTCTCAGGCTAAGAGAGCACAAGGCCAAAATCAGGTACAAAGGAAGAAAGCTAGGACCAACACTATCAATATATTCGTTTCTACCCAAGGTAATGGCCACAATATTCGTTGCTTCCATTGCAACGAGCTCGGTCACTTTAAAAGGCAATGTCCCAAGGAACCGTCATGACGGTGGCTCCTTGGCCTTTTAAAGTGATCGGGCCATCCCAAGGAACCATCCGTGGCCAAGGAGCCACCGTCATGGCCAGAGGGAGAATCTCCAGTGTTGCCAACAAGGAGCTGTGTGATAAAGAAGACCCATCCATGGAAGCAGACATTGAGAGGGCAACGGTTCATGCCACTCTTCACAAGAAAGGCCCGAATTGCCAATTCTCGATGATTCAAACTCCATCGAATTATCAAGGTAAAGGCTTTAGAACCTTGATTGATTGTGGTAGTACACATTCTTTCATTTCACCAGCTTGTGCAAGAAGATTAGGAATAGCCACAACAGATGCACCTACCTTACTTGTGGAATTAGCAAATGGTCGTGAGGTCACTTGTACCAGGAAAACTGCTAAGGTGGAATTCCTACTGGGTGGAAAGTTGACTTCGGTCAGATTCAGGGTTATGAACCTAGATATCCACGAGTGTTTGCTCGGAATGGATTGGCTTAAACCTAATGATACCCACATTCACTGTGGAAAGGACCAAGTATCCTTTCGAAATTCTGAAGGGGAATTGGTCACCACTCAAGGAGAGGTTGGGAAGCCAAAAATTCAACTGGCCAAAGCATCTCGGATAATAAAAGGAGTTAGGAAGGGGCTACTTGTCTATTTGATTAAGCTAAATAAGCTAGATTAGAATCAGGAGTCTAGGGAAGAACCTTCATGGTTAAAGGAATACACAGACGTATTTCCTGAAGAGCTGACAGAGCTTCCTCCTCAAAGGGAATTCGATCATGAAATCAAGCTAGCGCCAGGAGCTACACCAATTGCAAAGAGACCATATAGGATGTCCATCCCAAAAGCGATAGAGCTGAAGGAGCAACTCAAGCAACTGTTAGACCAAGGCTATATCTGTCCTAGCAGTTCACCATGGGGAGCTCTAGTGTTGTTCCAGAAGAAGAAAGATGGAACACTTCGGTTATGCATTGACTACAGAGGGTTGAATCAATCGACCATTAAGAACAAGTACCCCATCCCAAGAATAGATAAACTTCTTGACCATCTTCAAGGTGCAAAGTTCTTCTCCAAGATTGATCTCAGGTTTGGATATTATCAGATAAGGATGAAGGAAGAAGATATCCCAAAGATGGCATTCAGCACAAGATATGGACACTTTGAATTCCTAGCCATGTCATTCGGGCTGACAAATGCTCCTGCTACCTTCAATAGGCTAATGCAGGATATCTTTAGGCCCTATCTTGATGACTTCGTACTTGTCTTCTTTGACGATACCCTAGTCTACTCCAAGCAGCAAGAAGATCACGAACCCTAGCTTTGCATTGTCCTTGAGACAATGAGGGCACACAAGCTTTATGCTAAGAAGAAGAAGTGTGCGTTTTTCAAACGACAGATTGAATATCTGGGATTCATTGTATCAGTGGAAGGAATTTCGGTAGATTCGGCCAAGATTAGAGACGTTCTGGAGTGGCCAACACCAACTGTCAAAGAAATACGCAGTTTTCTTGGATTGACAGGATGGTACAGGGTCTTTATAAAAAACTATGCCTTGATTGCAGCACCTCTGACTGATCTATTGAAGAATCAAGCATTAATTGTATGGTCACCTGCTGAATAGTCCAGCTTTGACAAACTAAATCAAAGCTTGGTATCAGCACCCATCCTGAAACTTTCGGACCTTAGTAAGGAGTTTGAAGTGATAACTGATGCTAGAACACTTGCCTTAGGATTGTGCTTATGCAAGAGGGTTATCCTATAGCATACTCTTCAAGGAAAATAAAGAGCCATGAAAGGAATTATGCTACCCATGATCTGGAGCTCTTGGCTGTCATCCATGCTCTCAAGCTTTGGAGACACTACTTGCTGGGTAATAAATTTACCTTAGTAATGGACCACAAGAGTCTTAAATGGATTTTTACCTAGAATGAGCTCAATATGAGGCAATGTCGATGGATTGAAGTGCTGGAAGAATATGATTTTAAAATCAAATACCGATCTGGAAAGGAGAATGTAGTTGTTGATGCACTCAGTCGTCGTAAGGCATTTTTGAATTCTCTGATTTTGCAAGATCCATCTAGCCACAAAGGTATCCATGCCAAACAACCCAATTCTTGAGCTAGCTAAAGAAGAGGCATGCCATGACCCAACCAATCAGAAATTGCTAAGGGAGATTCCCATCAAGGATCAAGACCCGAAGCTACAAACAAAGTATCAAGAATTCTCTATCAATAATGGACTTGTCTACTATAGAACGAGATTATGTATACCGGCAAGCCAGTAACTCAAGCAGAAGATACTTTGGGAAGCTCATGACTCCCATTTTTCAGGACATCCTGGCTATGCCAAGACCCTTAATGGGGTCAGAAAGAGCTATTATTGGGAGAGGCTTAAAGGTGATGTTCTCAAATATGTCACTGAATGTTTGTCTTGTCAACGCATTAAGGCCGAACATGTCAAAATGCCAGGAAAATTGCAACCACTTGACATTCCCCAAATGAAATGGAAATTCATTAGTATGGACTTTGTTGTTGGCCTGTCCCAAGTTCAGGGAGGATACAACTCCATTATGGTTGTGGTTGATATGCTCACCAAGGTTGCACATCTTATCCCTGCTAAGACAAACTATAAAGCCTCAGACATTGCAAGGTTATTCGTTAAGGAGATATTCAAACTGCATGGGTTACCCAGAAGAATCATTAGTGATCGTGACTCTCTCTTCACATCACAATTCTGGAGGGCTATCTTCGAGGCCATTGGGACTCAACTCTGTTTCAGCACCGCTTATCATCCCCAAACTGATGGACAAATAGAACGAGTCAACCAAGTCATTGAGGATATGCTTAGGGCACACTGCTGTCGTGAACCCAAAAAGTGGATTCAATATTTGCCACTGGTTGAGTTTGCCTACAATGCTTCCTACCAACAAAGCAATCACATGACCCCTTTTCAAGCACTGTATGGGCATGACTATCATAGTCCTTTAAACTTTTCAGATCCAACCTTGAGGATTGAAGCCTCAAAGCAGATGCTAGAAAACATGGATGACCAAATCAAGTCAATTAGACAAGACATCCAAGCTGCCAAGGATAGACAAAAGGCTTACGCAGACTTGAAACATCAAGACATCCTTCATTGAAGGTGACACGGTCTTAATTCGCGTATGTCCAAAGAAGAGTTCCCTATCTTTGGGTGAATGCAAAAAGCTAAGTCCAAGGTATTGTGGACCCTACAAGATTCTCAAGTGCCTAGTGCCTAATGCTTACACACTTCAACTCCTTGAGAACCTAAAAGTCCATAATGTATTCCATATCAGTCTATTGAAAAAGTATGTGCCTAATCCTAGTCACGTGCTTGATGATCAACAAGTTGTAATGCCTAGCCAAGGAGTCCTTGAGATATGGCATGACAGGATCTTAGATGCTAGGGAGAGGCATTTGAGATCTAGAACCTTGAGAGAATACCTCGTCCAGTGGAAAGATTATCCCAAAGAGGATGCCACTTGGGTGGATGAAAGTACTCTCAACCAACAATACCCCCAGTTCTTCTCGAGATGAGGACATCTTGATTCCTCTAAGGGGGAGAGAATGTAATATTTCTGCACAAAATATTAAACGAACCTAGACCCTGCACACCACACGTGAAAAGTGGTTCAAAATAATCTCCTGCATTGATAAATATTGGTGGCTAAGTGCTCCCTCCGTGTGCATTAATAAACTCCAGCTCCATGTCATGTATGGAAGACCGTGGCTGGAAACCACAAGCCCACATGGGAACACCCTTCACGGGAAAAGAAAAAGGATAATGGATAATTTAGTGCAATTTTTTTTATTAATAACCCCCTCCTCCTTAGCCGATGCATGGCGGGGAGAGGAGTATAAGTGTAAGAGGAGTTATGTGGTGGGGGAGCATGGGGAGGGGATCATGCTGGTGCTGCCACTTGGGTGGCTACCCTCCTCCCACCTTAGACCTATAAGACCACCCCCTCCCCAAGCTTGAGGGAGGGGAGGAGAGGGAATCGTACTAGCCGCCCTGCTGCCGTGAGAAGTCGCCATACTACTGCCGCCACGTCATGGGCTGCTCTGCCGCCAGGCTCCTCCATCATCGCCTGCTGTGCCACGCCCCTCCCATCGTCATCATCATCATCATTCCCACTATCAACACCATCCTCATCATCATCATCGTTTTCATCATCCTCGTCTTCTTCTCTCTCCACGTCATCTCTGGTTACTCTAGAGGCTTGGAAGCTTCTTTGGAAGCTTCTATAAAAGCTTCCCGTAGCCCCTATTCACCCGTGGCTCCCTCGGGGTTTTAAAACCAAGTCTGCAAATGTCGTGTCTTGCGCAGAAAAATAAGATCTCAGTTAGAGAGGATTCGTAATGCGTAAGAGACCCAAGAGGAAGTTGCTGAACCAAGAATTAATGGCCCCCAAGCAAAAGACGCGAGGCGCACATGCGGGAGCTTCCACTCCGAGTTCGCGTGTGGACAACACCCCGAACCTCAATGCCAAGGTTCTTAAAAATTGATTCCACATGAAAATAATGCACTAGGCATGTCCAATTCTTGTAGGCAAGTTTAATTACATTTGGAAATTTTAATTGCTCACCCGATTTACAAGATTTAGTTGCATGTCGTGCATTTGAAATTGCTTGCACTTCCAAGTTGCAATCCTAAACGCATATTGCATAAGTTAAAAGGTGGATTTGTCTAAATGCATCCTTGATTGCCTTGTGAAAAAGAACAGTGCATAATGCACTTAGGTAATAATTTCCTAGTTGTGATTCGTATGAGATAATCGTTGACGTCCATTAAATGTTGTCCGAGTAGTTGCAATGCATGAAAGGGATTTATGTACCTTGCAAATTGCATGCGATGATAATTACATCCTAGGTTGCGCTAAGTGTTGAAGGACGAATTAAATCAATAATGGTCTCCTGGAATTCGCTCATGCATGGAGTTCTTTTATCGAAGTCTGTATTTAGGAAAGGATGCATTTTCATATTAAAGCTTGACTTCAATGCATTGAACGAAGGGTTTATAGTCATAGTTCTTGATGTAAATCAATGTAGGGTTTATACGATTTAGCTCTAAATTGTCAATCATTATAGTTCAAGCAAGGAAAAGTAACGATCATTGTAGAACTTATAGCTGCATAGAAGAAAAAAGTCAATGAATCACATATTTGCATGGAATGTTATATCTTGCAATTATTTACATCTTTTAGGAAAAGTATTTGAATCTCTAAGCAAAGATCACCTCTTATTGCAATACAATTAGATCAATTAGGTAAATTACTTGTAATTGTGTAACTCAAATGATGATCACCTCAATGCAGTAGGTAGAGCTAAGCCGCGATAAAATTCTGCCTAATATGGCACTCGGGAAACCGACTTAGTATTTTCATCCTCAAAGGTCCTACCCACATTCATGGAATGTTAGGTTTAGCTAAACGCCTATGCAAGAACGATCTAGGGTTCTCACCCTAATGATCGGATGGCCAAATGCTAGACTTCTGCAAGGAAGCTAGGAACCCTAAGAGCGTTATCGGCCTAGTAGGGTTAGGGTTGGGTTGGGTCAAGAGGACTCCCAAACCCTACATCCTGACCAAAGTATTCTTGACCTAGGAATACCGTGTGACGGGAGAAATAATCCCACAAGTTAGGTGTGACACTTATCTCGTGCAACAAGTTGCAACGTCGCATGATTTTGTGACTAAATCACAATATAGTATTGCCACTCCTTAGAACAAGGTTGGCGAGTTCTAAGTACAAGTCTAATTTTCTAGAGGATGAGTAGACATCCTGCTACCACCCTTCTTTGAGGCTGATTTACCAAGTTAGGGTAATTATGAATTGCCTAGCAAGCAATTGACCAATCAAGTTAGAGCGACGAGGTTGCCCAGGATTTATTGTCTTTAATTTAAGGAAACGTAAGGTGGAAATATTTTGGGTTAACTGGGTATAAACCATAACCCAAGGATAAAAGGGTAAACAAGCAACTTAGCTTATGAAACCCTTGGGATCTTGCCAAGTCACAATTGATCCCAAATCGAATGCTGGATGCATTTGGAGAGAAGGATTCACACCTTAGCAGTTGGCCGTACAAACGACCATTGGAATGCTTGTGATTATACACTTAGGAGCACTGTTTATACTTCTTTGCTCAAGGAACTAAAGTTGGAAAATAAATTAATGCTTCAGGTTGAAAGCTTGGAGGGAGAGGCAGCATTAGTTACCCCCGACTGTTTGCCTGACCCTATCCAATGGGGTTGTTAGCTGTGCCGGGCATGTGGACCGAACCCGCCGCGAGAGGTCTCTCCATGGGTGCTACTTGGAGGAGGAGGACGCTTGGGTGGCAGGGGGGGCTCTGGCCGTAAATCCTTTGCCTCTGGGTCCTTCACAAGAGGTCAACGTGACTCGAGATTGCATCTCAAGGCCCGCATACTAGTCTACGGGCGGAAACTTGGAATAGCGATCCCTGAGGATTGTTGGAATTGCCTTCGGGCAGAGTATGGAATTGCCTTCGAGGAGATTATGGAATTGCCTTCGGGCAGGATTATATGATGTATTCCAAAGACTGATAAGTAATATCACTTGTTGAAAAGGAACTTGCTTGACATTGTTTTTCTATGTCAGTGTTTAAGTTACGTGAAGGAACCGGTGATTAATTGGCTAATTAAGGAAGCTGTTTTTTCTTGTTAAACTAAATGTGGTTGGTAATTAGACAAATAAAGCAACCCGAGGAAAGTGCGGTGGATGTGACCATGGGTCCATCCTACAGAAGGGTGGTCTCGGTTGGCCAAAAACTTTTCTCAAAGGAATTGATAGCAAGGTAATGATGAGGTAGAGTCTAGGAAGCTAGAGTCCCAATTTATACTATTTTAGGGGAACAGAATGGGACTATGCCTTACAGGCAGAGAGGTCAAGCTTGCATCCCTCTCGTTTCCTATTCTCCTTGAACCAAGTGCAGTATAAATCTGCTTCGACCCTGACGTTTCTGCGTAAAGTAGTTCGTCTGGGGTTCGACACTAGCTACCTCCGAGGAACTTGACCATTAGGGAAACCCTGATTCAGGTCGTGGTCCTAAGTCCGAAATGGCAGGAATGCTTCCGCTTCGTGGCAGACTCGGGAAGACCTAGATCGCAAACCCCATGACATTCCGTGGGAGTGTCGGGCAGGGCTTTTTGGACTCTCTTCCCGATGGGCTGCTAAGACGTGTCGTACAAGTGGATAGGTGGACACGTTACATTCAGGTACCTTCTACGTATGCTTAGTTGATTTCTTTTCCACACCATTTTAAGAAACAATTGTGCTTTTCAAGGTGTTTTATGATATCTTTTTAGGTTGCTAAAGTATCATATATTGCCACTTGAAAATACCATGCTTGAGTCTCGTGATGATATGCGACATGTTTTACGAAAGCTTGGCATGGACTACAATAGCATCTATGCATGTGCCAATGATTGCGTGCTGTTTCAAGGAGAGTACGAGACTATGGAGATATGTCCAAAGTGTAGTGCTCACATGTATTGATAAAACTTGCAAGGGCAAATCATCCCCTAGAAATTTCTTAGACACTTTCCACTTATCCCCCATATACGTCACATGTTTCATACGTCGGGCATGGCAAGCTTGACAACATGGCATGTGCAGAATAGATCCATAAATGGAGTTAAACGAATATCAGCGGATTCACGAGCATGGAGCCACATTGACTCTACCTTTCCAGGCTTTGCACGAGAGCCAAGGAATCTTCGGCTCGATCTTGCTATGGATGGTGTGAATCCATTTGGTCTCTGCTCAACTTCTTACAGTGTGTGGTATGTAGTCCTTGTTAACTACAACATCTTGCCATGGCTTTCTACGAAGAAATGTCACCTAATCCTTAGCTTACTCATTCCTGGCCACTACAAAGTCAAGAATATGGATGTCTATCTCTTTCCATTAGTCGATGAGCTTAAGATTTTGTGGGAGAAGGGGGTTGCCATGGAAGATATGAGCAAGCATGATGGTCGACGGTCTACAGTTGACGGTCCTCCAATATACGAGCCATTCTCATGTGGACCATGCATGACTTTTCGAGATTCAGTGTGCTCAGGTAAGTAGGCTTCTGTTCTCGTTGGTCATATCTATCATATCTCATTCAAGTTTGTGTTCACTAAATATAGGTGTTGGGACAGGTCTGGTTACCTCATGTTATCATGCATGTCCATTGTGTGGGCCACACAATTAGACTCTCGAAAGTCACAAACCATGAAGAAGATGGTATATCAAGGACATGCATCTTTCTTCTGGAGGATCATGAACTGAGGGGAAGGAGATCAAAATATCCTCTATTGAATCCGCAAGGCAGGGAGTAGTGGAGATGATTTGTCTCTTTGAGAAGTACCTACCCACCAGCATGCTCATGATACAAACCCACCTCCTGGTGCATCTTGTAGATGAAGAGGAGATTACAGGACCTATCCATACGCGATGGATGTTCTTCTTGGAGCACTTCATGAAAACCCTGAATTGATTTGTGCGACAATGAGCTCAGTTAGAAGGTTGCATGGCTGAAGGTTGGTTAGTGTCTGAGACGTTAGTGTATAATTCACAGTGGCTACCAATGGTGGATTCAGACAACAGTATGTCGTGGTTGCTGAAGGACGATGATAGAATGACTAGAGATGTGGTGGTTGGAAGTGGGGTAGAAAAAAGGATGGATGCTACAATGGAGGAGAAAGAGAATCATTTTTGTATGTTGCACCATGCATTCGAAGACGTGACTCGCTAGGTACGAGCAAGCCAGGAAATATCAGAAAGAAGCATGATTGGAATTTTGACGTAGCATGCGCTATTGATTGATTTGATATTGTGAGGGCATGGAGGAGATGATACAGTTTATGTCTATGCAATGGTTACATGGAGCTTTGATCGCAGCCTCTCGTGAAGGGGTGGAGGTCTCTACTAAGGAGTGGGAATTATTGAGGGGATGTAGTCCAAAGGTGACCACATGTTTTATAAGCTGTTGTATCTAGATTTTATATGTGACAAATAATCTAATCGTTTCAATGTACAGTACAAAATATACAATGTATCGTGGTCTCATGGGCGACATTTCCGTGTCGAGCATATCGACAAAATGCGCTCCACAATGGATTGTGGTGTCATGGCAAAGTTCGAGCAAGAGAGCCGACTGTGAGCCATGGATCCAAACACCATTATACATGATATGAACTTTTTCAGAAACTTGAAAAGTATTATCATGGTTGATTACCGTAGCTTCTCCATGATCATATTTGGTGTGCAGAGATTCAAAGTGGTACTGGAAGGAGCCGGGACAACTTTTTGATGAGGTCATTTGGATTGCTCAAAATAGATTCTGAAAAAATATGGACAGATCTGTGCGACATGTTTGTCTTGCCAGTCCATTGTGAATAGATGCATGAACTAATTTTTTAAATTTTATTATGACATGGTATATGTCACAAATGTTGAATCTCTGTTATATGTAATTTTGAGCATGTAAATTTCTATCCAAACTCTCGACAACCTCGATGGTGGTATGTTGTGCCTTCAGCTCCTCGAAGTGCGAGAGTGTATAATGAAAGCAATGTTCACAGCATAGATGATGTTAGTATGCAAATGGAGGGGTTGATATTGCAAGGGGTGGAGGTCGAAGATGGCTTGGAGCATGTAGAGGATGTAGAATCGGGGAACGATGACAGAAAGACCGGAGGCCAAGAATTCTTTGAGAATGAGGTGGACTCATCCTTTTGTGGTGACCTGTCTATCAACCTTCCAATCTATGCCGAGTTGTGCTGCCAAGAGATTGACATGGGACCATAGGCTATGCCATAATTTTGAGGTGGATTTATCCTTTTGTGGTGACCTGTCTATTTACCTTTTAGTCTATGCGGAGTTGTGCCAGGAGATTGATATGGGACCATAGGCTATGTCATACTTGCAACATCTGCCTACACAATTCGTTGATGAGTCACTTATAAGGATACTCTAGAATATGCATTTTAAGTAATATCATTTTTTTCAGAGTTATATTATCATACTTTTCTTGAATCTTTATATTGACTATGCTAACATCAATTTTTGTATTTCTATGTGACCTTTGACAATATTTTGGAGAGCACAATGAGTCGAGGGATGAGCAATGAGGAGTTGTAGGATATATTTACACGTATGTCTCTGGATTAGATGGCTTGATTAGGAGATATGGCAGACCAGAAGCTATCTTGGACACCATCAAACCATTCCATTACATCTACATCAGCATGTTCTGATGCTTTAGTTTCTAGTAGATGAGGTTGACACTCTAGACTTGGGCTGGATGGAGGGAGTGGTTTTGGGGGATGCTAATGTGGATGCGGTGAGCCCACAGTCGGCTCAAGATACAGGTGCTATGTCTTGCTCTTGTGTAGGTTCGAGAGAGGGTCGCTCAAGTGGATGTTGTGGAGGCACCGATACAGTGTCTTGCGTCACCCGTAGGATTTGTCACACCTATGGGAACGTCTACTCCACCAGTGACTCTAGCCTTTGCTAAGTCATCTGCACAGGTGGCACCCCTATGGATGCTACTTCGAGAGATACCACCCTCGTGGGTACACCAGATGTACAAGGGTCTCTTGGTAATGTCATAGGTGGGAGATGACACATCTTAGACATATCCCAGAGGGGTATGGATACCTTATAGATAATAGGACAAGAGCCGTGATCATGAATGACGAGGGGAGGAGGGTGATGGCTCGTATGAAAGAGTTGTGCCAACAAGTTTTTTGGCACAACATCGTGGACCATCGGAAGAACATACCCGAGGGGAGAAAGGACTACATACTAGCATCCTTGCATGAGGAGTTTTTGGTACCCACCACGGCAAAGAGGTTTTCCATAGACTAGATGATGGAGTGCATGCGTGCATACATGTCACACCAGAGACGATCAGATGCACACAAGGCACTCAAGAGTGGCACCTCAAAGCCTGAGTGGCTCGACACAGATGACTAGCGAAGACTCAAGGAGGAGGCTATAGATTCTCTGGGAGGTTGGAGACAGTAGCGCGAGGAAACTAGGGCACGATTGGAGGTAGGGGTGGTCCATCATCTTGGGAGTGGTGGCCACATGACTTATCTGGAGGACTTTGTAAATTTTTTTAAAATTATTCTTGCTTTCTTTTTTGCAATATCACTTGTACTGAAAATCGTACTTCTAACAGTTGTGTTTTGTTTTCTTTGCACCACTCCATTACAAATTGTGATCCCACTAGCCTAGAGACTTGATATGCAAAGAGACACGGTCTCACTGCATTGATCGATAGACTGTATGCCACCAGCCTAGAGACTTGATATGCAAAGAGACACGGTCTCACTGCATTGATCGATAAACTGTATGCACGTGGCGGCCCAATAAGTCACTCATTTTTCTTTTCCTAGTTACTATTTTTATTAAAATGCATTATGTATGGTGGACAAATGTTTAGTTGTTGTTTTTTTTTGCAGACTCCGTTCGATACTCCTTTGCATCGAGATGAGCTTTCAGATGGCGAGGATCTATAGCTCGTGCTTGGATTCGTGGAGTACATATCCTCTTCCTTTTTGGTCCTATGATTTATGTAGGCATATTCTATGTACTATGTTATTATCATCCTTTGTATCTTGCCATGATTCCATGAGTTTTCATTAGCGATCTTGTATTTATTTTATGTTTTAGTCTTGTGGGTTCTAATACATTTTGCGCTCATTTTGATGACCATTTTTGCTACCTTGCCACAAATTGTTTTTTTCTTTGTAACCGTCGCTATTAGTGTCATAAATTTATTTGCACGTGTTGCTATTAATGTCGCAATATGCGTCACAAACAATTGCTAACACAAACACGGATGTTGATAGCGACGGGGTTCTATGGAGAAGTTAATATCGACACATTTAGCGATGACGGGGGAAAATTTTTTGATGAACATTTTCGTTGCTTTGAACGTCGGTATGAGGTTCATATCTTGTAGTGATGGTGGATTGCTTCTTGCTTAACCATGATATGCATGAGTTGCCAAGCATGAAGCAAAAACCAAACTTGTCTCCATATAGGAGTAGGAATAGGCTTGTAGTGCTCAAGACCAAATCTTTGCAAAATGTCTCCACATACTTTGTTTGATACAAAGAAATACCTCCATCATAATACTTGAATTGAATGCCCAAATAATGATACAATATGCTCAAATCTAACATGTCAAAAGTTGAATTCAACTTAGCCTTAAAATCATCAATATGTATCTCATTAAGACCAATGAGTAGCATGACATCGACATATGCCGCAATGATCAAAAGTACATCACCCTCATGTCTGACATAGAAGGTGCTTTTAGTTGGATTATTCTAAACACCATGTATAGCTAGATATGCATGTATCTTCTCATACCAAGCCCAAGGTACTTGTTTTAGACCATACAATGTTATTTTCAATCTGTTCAGCACTTTGTTTTCTTGCACTTCTACACAATACCATGAGGCTAAAGAACATACACTTCCTCATGTAAATCACTATTTAAAAATGTAGTTTTGATATGTAGGTATCCACCCAATGGCAACAACAAAACCCCTCGAGCCTTGAGTACCTTGATCCATACTAGTACTCATATAAATCACTATTTAAAAATGTAGTTTTTATACATAGGTATCCACCCAATGGCAGCACCAGAACCCCTCAAGCCTTGAGCCTTGAGTACTATATGTAAACCCTCTATATCACATGCGTTCAAGGACTATTTAAAAATACTATTATTTATAATTTTTACCAAAATAAAACACACCTATTTTCTATTCAATTTGTAAATGAACCCTCTATATGACACCCTTCCATATGTAAAAGTTGGTGTCAAATGGTATTTTCAAAATCTCTTCTTTTGAACCCATGTGATATGCTTACACTTTTATGAGCGACCCCTGGAGGTCTACATACACTTGTAGACTCTAGTGATTATAGCACCTTTCCTCCCAGCTTCTTTTGATGTCTTTGGATTTGGAGACAGCTTTGTTGCAACATCTTCATTATTCTCTGACATTGCTTGCATAGTTTGAACATTTGGATCCATAGCTTTCTCATCTTTATTTTTTGTGCTATCCCTTGCATGAAAAGTTTAAAGTAAAAATTAGCATACTTGGCAGCATATCCTATTAGCTCTCACATTAGTCAACTTCATGTAACTTGATGCAATTCAAAAAAGACTTTGTTCATTGACTTGACACAATCTATTAAGAATTGGCTTAAGGCCATTAGGAGAAATATGGACTCACTTTTTTTACCCTTAAGGGGTTTCTCTCACCTCTCTCTCTCTAAAAAGAGATTCCAAAATAATATTAGAATAAGAGACCTTGTACAATCAAGCAAATCTCGTATTTGTATTTTCAATAGGTTTCACCTATTATTTAATTCTCAAACTGTAGGATAAGGTCACTTTTTCTCAAAATCCTCATAACTAAAAATACAATTCTATTTTCTCTAAAAACGGAGTCAATTATTGATATACTACTCTTTTATGACCTCATGACTTTTCAACATGAAAATATATTAGAATCATTCTCATTCTTGCTTCTTAAAAGGGTGGAAGTTAAAAAAATAATATAAAATGATGTACACATCATATTTTAAGATTATTTTTTACCCAGAGATACTTTTTTGACTCGAGAGTTTCCTTGTAAATTTTTATCATTTTTAGATAAGTATATGCCTATTTCTGGGCATTTCTTCATTCCCTCTTTGTCAAGGAGAGGACTAGGGAGAGAGAAGACTACAAAAGAGAGAGAAGAAGAGAGAGAAAAAAGTGATGAGGAGAGAGAAATACTAGAAGAAGAGAGAGAAAGATAGAAAAGGAAGGAAGGGAGCCATGAAACTTGGAGAGAGGGAGAGAAGATAAAGGAGACTTGTTATTATAATCTGATCGTAAAAAATATCAAGTCCCTTATATCTTATATACTTGCTAGTATAGCAAGTATTTTCCTCCATTATTTTATTCTCATATTCTCCATCTCTTACATTCTATCCCCACCCAAAGGTTTTTTCCCTAAAAAACAAAATGGGCACTTATTACAAAATAGGGCATGGTAGGGCAGTTCAGAGTATTTCTCTACTGCATGATTACAAGGGGTTATTCAATAAATCATATGGGGTTTATGTATGTATGTTGGGTCATGGATACAATATGATATATGGGCATGCCTGGGGAATATGAAAAATCCAA
Source organism: Lygodium microphyllum (assembly GCF_053477565.2). NCBI lineage: Eukaryota > Viridiplantae > Streptophyta > Polypodiopsida > Schizaeales > Lygodiaceae > Lygodium > Lygodium microphyllum. The sequence continues at coordinate 131,818,375 of NC_141145.1, forward strand.
ATTTTACCCATATTCAGTGAGGGATTGAGTGATGCAGATAGTGGACAGCATGGTGTTTACTACAAGACCTTGCTGTAGTAGATCTGCAATAGCTTTTGATAGGTAACTACTATCGGGGTGTTTATCACATAGAAACAGAGCTTACTTTGAGTACTTTCAGTCCATGCATGGAATTAAATGTTATCCATAATTCAGAATCAAATTTTGTTGAAAACAAAGATTTGTTTGCAATCTTCCCTACACTAAAATATAGCCATAGATAACCAATCTTCAGCCAAAAGAGTCTACCAAAAAGAAGAAATTTCTCGTAAGATGGATGCTAGTCTAAATGAGATCCCAAGCAATCCATTAACCTCCTAGATCAAAAGGTATTTTGTCATAATGATTGCCCAAGAGAGAAGAGAATGGCCATCAACCACATACTCCAATCCACCCGGATCAAATGGATACGAGGAAGTATCCTCATAATCAAGTCCACAATCACATCCATAATCTCCCGGATCATAGGGAAGCACAATGCCATCTTCATATTCATGGATGCCCAAATCATGTATTACATCATCATTGGACATATACTAGTCGTCGTACCTATGATCAAGGTACTCATTATCAAATGCATTCAATGGCTATTGTAAACCTTGATTAAGTGTAAATTGATGCTCAAGAATATCATCATGAGGTTTCTCTAAGAGTATAAAACCTCCAACATAACCATCTTCATCTGTGAGTGCCTCATGTGATTCATTAGCTAGTATGCCATCAGCTTGTACATCTTGCTCTTCACTATTCCTTTCTTGTACATCTTCTTGGTCTTCTTGCTCATCTTCTTGTTGATCATGTTGCTCACTATCCCATTCTTGTTGTTCGACTTGCTCATTGCTGGGTGATCATGAGGTATGAAGTGATTGGGATATAGGATAGCATGGTAGTTATGAACTTGTTGTTGATCAAAGCTAGAAGAGTACTGATAAGCATGACCATTATCATCACGTCCATAAGAACTGAGCTATTGAATTAAAGAAGGTTCACATCTATAGTCATGACTATGTTGCTGAAAAGGTGGATGCTCATAAGCATAAGCATGTTGCCCATAATAGCCATTCTGCTACCAAGGTTCAATGGAATGATACTCTGCATTATGACATGGAACATCATATCTATAATCATTAACATGCTATCTAAATATACTTGTATATTGCTCATGTTTGTTTGCATGTTGCTGCTATCCATATTCATAAGATACATGTAGATCATAGTGTGTACCATCAGCATATACATGTTGGCCATAAGCATAAGCATCGGGTGCATAATGACTGTGAGAATTTGCATTAGCTGATGGGAAGGTGGTTCGTTCAGCATGTACATGTGATCGATCTTCTTGTTCTTTTCCCTTCAGTTGAATCTCCAAACACTTAGAGAAATTGGCATTAATTGTGTCCATGGTGGTTCTCATTTGATGCATTTCCTTCATCATCTCAGCATGATTTTTTGTGTTTTATGCTATGCCTGCAAGTATAGCCTCCTGTCTTTCCAAAATAGCCTCATGTCTTTGATTACGCTTGTCTCATGGCTGCATAGAGTGTCATTAAGAGCACCAAGGCTTCCAATGTCATAAGGATACTCCTCTTAATCCATTTGAGGGTTGTTCTTAGTCCTTGGTTCTTGTGCATCCTTGATTTGTTGCTGAACATCTTCATTGGCCTTGGTTTTTCCCCTATTCCTTGCCATGGTTAGGTGCAACCTGTTAGACTATCTGTCACTATTTTGCCCGTAAATTGAGCTAGGAAGCTCCAAAGTAGCGGGTGCATTTGAAAGCCCAAATGGCATGACCAAGAAGTGGTATAACTCTCTTTCAATCCTAAAGGTTGTTTTATACTCATCCCCTTCATTAGAATTTGATGATATCTTGAATGAAGATCAATCTTGGTAAAGACCTTTGCATCTTTTGAGCTCATCTAAGAGGTCATCAAGTGAGGAATCATGTATCGATTCTTCATCATAGACTTGTTAAGCTCCCCATAACCAATGCACATGTGAAAAGAACCATCTTTCTTCTTAACCAATAGCACAGGAGAGGCAAACGGAGATTGACTTGGCTGAATTAAACCCATTTGCAGCAACTCTTTAACTTGTCTTTCCACCTCTTCCCTTTCAAACTTTGACAAGAGATAGGGAGGTTTGTTGATGGGTTTTGTGTTGGGCAACAAGTCAATAGGGTGATCTACCTCTCGCTTTGGAGGCAAAGATGATGGTTGCTAAAATAAATATTTGTATTCCTCCAATAGCTCTTTCATTCTTGGATCCTTTTTCTTTGAAGAAGATGATGGCTTATTTGGTGGCTGCTCTTCATCCACTTTAGCAAGCAAAAGAGTGAATATGCATGACCGTGCATTGATTTCTTTACGCATCTTCTTCATAGAGATGAGTTTCATTTGATTTTGACCAATGCCCTTCAATATTATATGCTATCCATTCCATTGGAACTCCATCAGCATGTTTTGCAAGTCCCAAGAAATTTTTCCAATGGTTGTCAACCAATCGTAGCCAATGACAATATCAATGGGATCCATTTCCAAAGTGATCAAGTTCACTTCCAAAGTACATGAAAGAGATAGAGTGATAGGAGTGTGTAGGCGCACTTCATCACTTGATTCATAAGCTCCATTAGCCACTTGGGATCTTCAACGACACTTGCATTTGTTGAGGAAGCAATCTTAGCCCATGCAAAGATTTGGTATTAATGAACCTATGGGTGCTGCCCGTATCAATCAAAAGGTGAACCATTCTTCCGTTGATCAGTCCCTTAAGTCTAAGGGTGTTTTTTCACTTACAACTGGTCCATGCATCATGAGAAATTGCACATAAAGAACCACCCAGATCAAAAGGAAAGTTGTACACTATATCATAAAATTCATAATTATTTCCTTCATCCTCATCATGTATTTCTTCAACCATGGGGTGTGCTTTCACATGAAATACATTCCCCTCTTCACTTTTATCTTCATCTGGCTCATCGATGATGACAAAGTTAAGTTGGCTATTTTTGGATTTGCATTTCAACCTATGGCCTTGCATCCACTTTTCTCTGCACTTGAAGCATAACCCTTTGGCCCTCATGTCCCTTATTTAATTATTTGAAAGAATCTTGTCGTAAGTGTTTTTTTGAGATCCCTTTTGTGCATTTTCAGCTCTTGCAAAGCTTTGTTTTGCTTTAACCATTGGCCTATAACCATTTCCTCCACCTGGTTTTGATCCATAGATTGTTGGATATGTAGGCAACTTGCTATAATTAATGCTGTAGGTACTAGTTCCCTTACCTTCTGCCTTTAAACATCCCTTTGCTAGCTCAAATTTGCTCCAACCCTTGAAGGCTAATTAGGTAATGAATACCCTACACTTTTTGGCTGAACCCCCATTGAGTCTCTTCTATATTTATGCCCATACCTTTCAGTATACAAAATGGCTTCATGAATTGTCTTGGGCTGCATTGCACCGATTTCCATAGAGAGGGCTGAATTTAGACCAAAGATGTATTTTTTAAACTTGGCCACATCATCAATCCCTTCAATGTACATAGAAAGATTAAGAAACATATTAGAGTAATCACGAACGGACATGCCCCTTTGTTGAAGACCATACCATCTTCTTTGCAATCTTTCATTCTCCATTAGAGAGACAAACACTTCCAACATTGCCTTCTTAAAATCCTCACAAGAAGCAAAATTGTGACTAACTCTTTGCATATATCTCCACCATGTATGCACGTGTAATATCTCATCACCTTTCGATCCCCCCCTATTTCATTCCATCGTTGCCATCAAAATCCCCCTCCTTTTTTCTTACGAAATAAAAATGAAAATTTATTATTGCATTTCCCCCCCTATCAACGCCGTCGGTTGGTAGAGGGAGGGGGAGTTTAACTATAAGAAGGAGGGGAGTTAAAAGGAGTGTTGACGTAGGTAGAGATGATGACGACACAAGGGAGTGGAACTCCAAGTTGACACTGGGAGAAGGCATGTAGACGACAACAAACCCCCACTAACCCTTCTCTTATGCTGCATGGAGGTGAGCATGAGGACCATAGAGTAGAGTTAAGGCCTCCTTACCATGTCACCTTTTCCCTTCCTTGAGTAGCAACCGCCATTCTTTTTTCCCCTGCTATTAAGCTTGAAGAGAGAGAGAGAGGAGAGAGGAGAGGGAAGGGAAATCTAGAGTAAGAGAGTAAGAGAGAGAGAGAGAGAGAGAGAGAGAGAGAGAGAGAGAGAGAGAGAGAGAGAGAGAGAGAGAGAGAGAGAGAGAGGTCCAATGACAATTCCTTCCTTGTGGCCAAGGCTCGAGTACCCTCTCTCCCCATCGACACTTTCCAAGATCTCTCCATTGACAGCCTTTAAGTGGACAAGGAGATCGTAAAAGTCAAGACAATGCATAGGGAACTTCAACACCAAGGAATCCTCTAAGAGAAGCGAAGACCGTATTCCAAAATTCCGTGATGGCCCCGAAGTGCAAACTCTCGCAAGTAACTAGAAAGGCCACAATCTACGAAAGGAGGATGGGGCAAAGATGCCACCATTAACATGAACAAGATATCAAGTGTAAATGCTAGTATGACACCCCAAGATCAAGTACCGCTACCATGTCTAGTACCTTGAGCGGAATATTAAAGCACAGACATCAATAGGAAGAAGTCATACTTCACATCGCGTAACCCGCATAGCGTGAAAGGTAGTTGAAAAGGCTTAATAATCATGAATTTCCGCGAATAGACTAAGCATCCATGGATTGTTGTAGTATCAAGCTGAGCATTAGGCTTGAATTCTTTTGCAAGTGCATCTTAGGTTGCCAAAGTATGCAAATATGCCATGTAAGTCAATTGCATCCTAAAGACCATTGGAGTGAATTATCTTGCGATTGTGTTAGGTATGATGAGCTCATGTACGCTCGCACCTAAATACTTAGTCACGCTTTATTTTTTGCATAAGTACACTAGAAGAAATTTTCATGAATGGGAATTCCACATCGTATCACCAGAGACTTGCATCTAAATTTATGTAGCCTCTTAAATAGCCTCAGTTGCACCACATAATAGGGATGCATCTAAAAAGGTAGATTCAAGATGCGCATGTGAAATGTTAAGTTTAATTGCAAGTGCCGGTTTGGTAAATGAAATATCGCATGATAAATAAAGCCAAGATTTAGTTTGACTCAACTAGGACTTTAGTCGCAAATAGGTCAAGTTGTCCTTACGACCATATTTTGACTTAGAGTCAATATGCTCTTTGGCCTCTATCCCAATAACCAATTGTGAAGGGTCCAACAAACCCTTGGGAATATCATTTCCAAAATATGATATATCTCGATGAAGCTAACAAAAAAAACTTGAGTGTTGTATCCAGAAGAGGATATTTTGACTTAGAGTCAATATGCTCTTTGACTTAGAGTCAATATGCTCTTTGACTTAGAGTCAATATGCTCTTTGGCCTCTATCCCAATAACCAATTGTGAAGGGTCCAATAAACCCTTGGGGATATCATTTCCAAAATATGATATATCTCGATGAAGCTAACAAAAAAAACTTGAGTGTTGTATCCAGAAGAGGAACGACTATTCGCCACATTACATTCGATGCTCACAACTATTTCAGAATGGTAAATAGACTTAGTTTACGCTCAACTTGCAAGAGAAATGAACACAAGTCCTTGCTATTTCAAGGGGAGGAAACCCTAGGGAAAACTAAGAACTCCGAAAAAACTCTAAAGCTGAAAAATGGTTACCAACTGACCAAATAAAACCCTAGACCAAGATCTTAAGATAAGAACCAAATAATAGTAACGTAGGAAAGCTGTCATCTGAAAGTATAGCATATTTGCTCACCCCTATTACATAGAAGTGAGATCGAAAAGAGGATACTCTCTATCCCTCAGAAGATAATGGAAAATGACGCCAAGGCAAGAAAGACCCAAGAAAGGCAATGCTAAGCATTCGAAGATGAGGACTCCACCTTAGCAGATGTCCTGAGCACTCGCCTTCTTTGTTGTTTGTGCTTGAAAATCTAGATTCAATGTCTATGAAAGGAATGTATAACCCAAGCTCACAAAAGAAATTTGAATAATGAATTACGTTGAATTCATGGAGGGTGCACCAAGCTACCCCCAAGGGGCCGCCAACCCTAGCCAAGGGGGTTCCAAATAACCGTGACGGGAACATGGACCAAACCGGCCACGAGAGGTCTCCCTGTGGGTTAGTTTGAATGTAGGAGGACTCTTGGATGCCAGAGGGGGCTCTGGCTATAAAGTCCCATCCTCCGAGTCCTACTCAAAGGATCTACGTGACTCAGAATAAATTATTGAGGCCCTGTTACTAGAACAAGGGTAGAATCTTGGAGGAAATAAGATACATCCTCACGGATTGCAGAATTTGTCCTTTTTGGACAAAATTTGTATTTCAATTACGATGCTAATATAAAATTTACTTCCAAGGAACTTGTCTCAACTGTTTGCATGTCAGTGCCATAAGTTATGCGAATGAACCTTGTTCCCTAAAAGGCTTAATTAAGGAAGCTGATTTTAAATGTCTCATACATAAATGTGATAGGACCTAATTAGATAGCTAAAGAACACCCATTGAGGGAAGTGGGTGGGTGGAATCCCTAATAGGTCTATGTCCTAGAGAACTGGAAGGCTTCTCACAAGGTTCTATAGCCATACATCCTTTAGTTAATATTGTCGAAATGAGTGGGATCTAGGACATGGCAGTGAGCTATGGTGGATGGAAGAAGAAGAATGAACTCATGAACTCATGATGATAGAGACAAAGACACTGCTTATTACACAAGTGAATTAGGTTCCAAGATTGAGACTTGGACTCATAAACACAATCTTGTGTATGACTAACAATGACAAGACACTTAACTGAAAGTACAAAGCATCATGACATTGTATTCATTCTCCATGAAAAGTGGTAGTCAAGTACAATGCTTTATAGTTGTTGGATGGGTAGCAATCTTCCCTCTCTATGTATATGGGATTACTACAGCCTGCATGTCCTAAGCCCAGACTGCCTCATACAAAGAGGCTACATTAGGTGTGATTGCAAATATCTCAACAAATATTAGGTTAGAACTTGATTCATGCCATTTTAGGGGACTAGAATGGGACTATGCCCCATGGGTAGAGAGGTTGAGTGGTGCATCCCTCTCATTTCCCATTCTCTTTGAACCAAGCACATCATGGATCTACTTCGGCTTGTGTATCTCTGCATAAAGTAGGATGTCTAGGGCATGATGCTAGAATACTGTTAGGAGGCCTTGGCCACTAGGAACCCCGATTTTTCCCATGACTTACCGCTTCCTAAGAATCTATTCTCCCAATCCATATTACTATGCTGTCCTTGTAGCTGAATCCAATAGGGAATTATTAACCTGCATTGATGTATTTCCTGAAAAGAAAAGCATTACAGCTAATGCTATCTAGTCCTGAATAATTGTACTTGAGGCTTACGCTTCTTTATGAATAAATAAGAATTTCATGTTTATTTGAATTGTTGTATAGTATCGATGAAAAAATAAACTGCACATTGAGATAAGTTGTGAAGAGATGTGTGAATGCAATCTTAACGCAAAGGTTTTAATTGAAAACCAGATACAACCCGAAGCTCAGAACCAAAGTCTTGTTATCGCACTAAGCCTAGTGGAGGCACGGTAGAAGAACTTTCTTTTCAAACAAATTAAACCATCATAATTCAATGGAAAAGGGAAGTCTGTTGAAGCTGATGCCAAAGTATGGATTGAATAGATGGAGGATTACTTTAGTGCAGTAGGAACAACACTTGTAAACCAGGCTATGATTGCCAAACTCAAGCTTATCGGCGAACCTAGGCTATGTGGATGTAATGAAGGAGACCTAACTATCCTGACTAAGGGGAAAGAGAGAGAGAAGGACTGCAGAAGAAGAGGGAGAGGAGAGAGAAAATCAAGAAGAAGAGAGAGAAAGAGGGAAAGAGGAAGAAGAAGAGAAAGCCATGAAAGCTTGAGAAGGTGAAAAGAGAGTTTCTTGATAATTTCTGTGATGCTTCAAAATACCCTCTTACACCTTATATACCGTCAGTGTGACTGGTATGTTCCCATGCCATATTCTCGTGATCCCCATTCATTACAGTGGAAGCAATGGTGTAAAGACCAAGCAATCTCATTGAAAGCACAATAACTTGGGACAAAATAAAGGAAGTAGTGCAGGGAAGGAGCTACTAAAATGAACTTGAAGCCACCATTTCTCCCTCTTGCCTTCTTCAAGATCCACCAATTTGGTCCTGACTTGTTGTAGAAGACTCCCACTAGTCACGGTTTGAATTGTGTAGACCCTTGTGACTAAATTTTTGGCTCCTAGTTACCCTATAACCATGTTGTGACTAGATTCTCCATGAAAATGACTCTTCCCATGGATCAAAGTCCAAGCTCTGATACCAATGTAAAATAGCTAGTTCTCACAGCAAATAAAATAACTAAAAATTCATGAAATACACCATACTTGTAAAGAAATACAAGAAATATACCATGTTTGCAAGGAAGCCATAGCCAAGGTAGCTAGGCAGCATGACATAATATTGCCATGGAAGGCCGAGAATCATAGATGAATGCTGCAACATGAATATTCACCTCATGTCAAGGTGGGACATGGTATGCACCCCATATCTTGGTGGCTAAGAGCATGCACCCTCTTAATTGGTGGGAGGAAGGAACCTTAAAGCATGTATTGCTTAAAAATGACAAAAAGATCCCTCACATGTTACATCTCCACCTTTTATACTTAACCCTAGCCTACTCTAGACTAAGGTGACTTATGCTTTATTACATCAAGGCATGGGACGATCTCATTGGCAAGCTTATTGTGCTTTTCAAAAGGCAACTGATCATGGAGGTGGCATCAATGATTCCAATTCTATGAGGCAATTATTACAATGGTGGTATAAGAGATTAGAGATACAATACGAGAAAAAAGAAAAGAAGTCCAAAACCTCTCAAACATAATATATAAGTAGGGCAATATATGAAGTGAGAAAATCAAGATATGAAAATAGCACAGCTAGACAATGCCACATAGAATGGTTGGCAACCCAAGAGAGAGATGGCAAGAAATGGAGACCTAGATAAAGATAATACTTTTGATCCATTTAGAGTCCACGAGAGAGTATAGGTACCCAGCATATGACACATCAATACTCCTATCTTTAACATGATATGTCTTGCAAATTTTGTTTAAATTTTTGAAGGTTTATCACTATATTTTCAAAGTTGATTTCGAACTATGTTTTTTAATATTAAAGTTAATTTACACCACAGTAAGTTTTAAAGTTTCATACTTAAGTCAAGTCTCTTCTTTCATTTTTTCCCATTACTCTTCACTTTTCCCTTCACCTTTCTATCCTTCGTCATCACAACCATGGCACGTTCCAAGATTCCTATTAAGAAGGCACATACAAGAGCAAGAGCTAATCTAGTGAGTGCATTGTGAGTGAAAAAGGTCCCTTGGTGGCTGACAACGGTGGCCCTACTACAGCTAATAATGGTGGTGCTACTATGTCCAACAATGGTGGACCTAGTGTGGTCAATAATGATGGTTTGCCATTGTCCAAAAATGGTGGTCCACATGCTCCAATTGCTCCACCTCTCCCACTACTGCTGTAGTTGGTAATACACGTCCTCCAACACATAAGAAGAGAAGATGGAGACCAAGCACAACTGCGCTACATGTCTTCTCTTCTTATGTAGTTGGTAATACACGTCTTCTCTTCTTATGTAGTTGGTAATACACGTCCTCCAACACATAAGAAGAGAAGATGGAGACCAAGCACAACTGCGCTACATGAGATAAGGAAATTCCAAAAGAGTGCTAACTTGATTATTCCTAAGGCACCATTCTCTAGGTTGGTGAGAGAAATATTGCAATATCTGTAGTTAGGGTATCATCATAAGTTCTTTTCAAGGAACCAGGCAAGGAATGTGGGGCGATGGTCGAGCCAAGCCTTGCTTGCTCTCCAAGAAGGAGCTAAAAGTTACTTGATTGATCTAATGGTGATTCTAAATTTTTAACCATTCATGCCTGACATATCACTATTAAGCCCATAGATATGGTTCTTGTTCGTAGGATTTGCTACAACAAGGATGCATTTAATCTTAATGTCAACAATATGCTTTGAGAAGCTACCTTGTAATTGGATTTATGTTTTTAGCTCAAGTTTGGTTGTTGATTGTAATGAGCTTAGTTTTGATTTATATTTTCAGTAGACATTCAAGTATTTGATAGCAGTGGTCTACAAAATGGAGCTAAATTTTTTCTAGCTCTAGTTGTACTTGGTGCAATGCACTATCTACCATGTATTTCATGGTTTCATAATGCCAAATCTGATATTTGATATTCTATTTTGCAATGATTTGCATTGTGCGTATTTCCAAGTTTCTAATTTTGAAAGTAGTTTTGTTGAGGATAAATTCAATGTGCAATCACATACACATCAGTGATTAGTTGTACATGGGTCGATGCACTATATCTTTACTGTATTTAGCGGTTTGGCAACACTATATCTCATATGTGATATTCCATTTGACCCATGACTTATTTTTTGTGAATTTTTAAGTTTTCAATATTTCGTGTAGTTTGGTTGACAACACATTTAATATGCAGTTGTGGACACTCCGTGTGGTGGTGAGTTTTTCTATTATCAATGAAGTATAATCCAGTTAATGCATTTTTTAAAAATGTTTGAACCATAAATTTTAGAAATCGAAATCTGGTGAAACTTCACCCACGTGTTGGGCATCATAATAAATCATGGATATTAAAAAATTGGCCCCATCAGTAGTCTCTAGGACACCTGTCCGAAGGCTGGCGTTTGGGGCCCTGAATCTCGTCAATAGTCATATTTCTCCAAAGCCTGGATACGTTAATTCAGGTTTAAGGGTTTTTTGAAAGTTTTGCTATAAGCTTAAAGTTTTACCTCATTTTAAACATTTCACTTTTGAGTTTTGAGTTTTCTCTCCTAGAAGATACGACACACACCAAGCAAGCGGCCCGGTCGAAGTCACCCCCCTAGAAATCCTATGTAGAGGCCACCTCCCTCAACTCCACCACCACCACCACCACCACCACACTAGCATCGCAAGTGTCGATGGAAGCCATGCACAATAGCTCTTCGTGAGATCCGCCATTACCAGAAGACCATCCACATCCTGGTACCAAAGGCTCCATTCTAGAAGCTAGTGTGTGAGATTATGGATTGCATACTCATTAAGAATAACAAGAGGCACTTCCTAGATGGAACAAGCTTGCAAAAACCCAATCATTGGATTGCCCAAGCCCTCCTTGCACTAAGGGAAGTTGCCGAAGCTTACATCATTGACTTTTTCAGAGACTTGGTCTATGTAGTAGTATATGCAAGGAGAGTCACCATCACCAATAGGGATTTGTGGATAGTGAGGTTCTTCCGGTGATGGAAGGATAGTCCTCATGGAGATCAACAATGATAGGGGTGTACTATCAAAACATATACGGAATGTAGCTTCCAAAGAGATTTTGTAAAATCCTGATTGTAATGGATCCCATGTAAAATGTTATGAATATGAATACAATTTTTTTGGGCCATCCTATTTTTGTTTATTCACTTGTTATTTTTTTAATTTATGTCTTTGAGTTATCATTACATGCATTCGAACTAGCACATGTTGCGCATGAACTCGATAAAACACTACATATTAAATTTAGGGTATGAATCTGTGGCAAATCAGAGTTGGAAGCATGATAGAGTGTGCAGAAGAGGGAGAGAGAGAGCTCAAGTACAAGAATAAGATCTTGCTTAGTCAGTTGTTCAAGGTACAACTAGTACACTCTCCTCAACTGTGAGTGTGTACTTTAGGCTGTTTATGTAGCCTCTGGAGAGGTTAGGGTTATATGCAACCAAGCTACCTCACATGCAGCCATTGCTGCACCCCTGTACTCAGCCTCTGTGCTCGACAAGGCAACTGTAGGCTGTTTCTTGCTGCTCCAAGTGACTGCAGCACTCCCAAATGAGAACACATATCCACTGGTAGATCGTCTATCAGAAATACTACCAGCCCAATCAACATCAGTGTATCCATGCAACTGTATCTGAACCCCAGTCTCATAAAATAGTCCATACTGCAATGTGGACTTCACATACCTGAGTATGCATCTAGCCGCATCCAAATGTGGTTTCCTTGGAGCCTGCATAAATTGACTTACCAATCCAACAGCATAGCTCAAATTTGGCCTGGTAATAGTCATATAAATCAAACTTCCTACTACGCGTCTGTACATCATAGGTTCTTCTAGAAGCTCACCTGCATCTGTGCTCAGCTTCACATTCTGCTCCAAAGGAACTGAAATAGGCTTACAGCCTGTCATCCCATATTTGGACAACATGTCCAATCCATACTGCCTCTGCAAGAGCTGTATCCCACTTGGTGATCTAATCACCTCAATGCCCAAGAAATAACGCAGCTCTCCCAAATCCTTCATCTCAAACTTCTGCTTCAATAGCATTTTCACATGAAGGATATCTTCATCACTGTCACCTGTCATAATCAAATCATCAACATAAATGACAAGTAGCATAATACATTTCTCTGTTTTTCTCACATAAAGTGAGAAATCTGCCTTGGAAATCTGAAAGCCAATAGTGACAAGATACTGTCCTATCTTGTCAGACCATGCTCTAGGTGTTTGCTTCAAGCCATACAAGGCTTTCTTCAACCTGCAAACAAACTCAGGATGAACAGCATGCACATAACCTGGTGGCTGCTCCATATAGACCTCTTCTTGCAAATCACCATGCAAGAAGGCATTCTTTACATCCATCTGATATAAAGACAATCCCTTTGATGCAGCCATAGCAATGATTGCTCTTACGGTTGCCATCCTTGCAACCGGTCTGAATGTTTCTTCATAGTCAATGCCATATGTTTGTGCATACCCCTTGACTACTAATCTTGCCTTGTATCTGTTCACAGAACCATGTGCATTGTGCTTCACCTTATAAACCCACTTACAGCCAATTGCATTCTTACCTTTAGGCAAAGGTACCAATTCCCATGTAGCATTTGCTTCCAAGGCATCCATTTCTTCATCCATGGCTTTCTCCCATTTTTCTTTTCCCATGGCTTGCTCAAAAGAAGTGGGCTCTGGTTCCTGTATCACTTTGACCATATATGCATAGTGAATGGCTGTAAATCCATCATATTTCAGCCTATCCACAGGATACCTAACTCTGGTTGACCTGCGCAAAGTAGGTTCACTCCCAGGTGCTCTCAAAACATCCCTGGTCTTCCTTACTCCAGGTGTAACAATAGAAGGAATACCCAACTCATCATCAATGCTCTGTTCTGAGCCATTGGATTTACCATCCACATAAGAGTGACCTGCATTCACATCAAACATGGGCTGATCTACCTTCTCTTTTCCTTTTCGTGACACCTGCATACCACTATTTGCACTGCCTTGAGAAGATTCTCTTGATCTCAATCTGCCTGTCCATGGCGAAGAATGTGAACCACTGCTACAGGACGCTCCACGTCCAATAATATTTTGTGACTGCTGTTGTGAATTCTGTGCAGCATTACCATTTTGTGCATCTACATCATCAATCACATTTACTGGTTTATACCAGCTACTCATCTCATCAAAAACAACATCTCTGCTCATTGTAAACTTACGAGTAGAAGGGTTATAGCATCTATACCCTTTTTGCTGCAGAGAGTAACCAATAAAGATGCACTTCTCAGCTTTTGGATCCAACTTGGATCTCAACTCATCTGGCACATGTACATAGGCAATGCAACCAAAAATTTTCAAATGAGAAATATCTGGTTTCCTACCAGTATACCTCTTCTCTGGAGTCATCCCATGTATTGCTGCAGTGGGAGTCCTATTCATTATATAGACTGCTGTAGCAACTGCTTTAGCCCAGTAAAAATCTGGCAAGTCTTTTTCGTTGAGTATGGCGCGAGATATCTCTCCAATATGCTTGTTTTTCCTTTCTGCAATTCCATTTTGTTGTGGGGTATGACTGCATGAATATTGCTGCTTTATGCCATGCTCCTGCAGGAACCTTGCAAACTCATTTGAGAGGTACTCTCCCCCTCCATCTGACCTTAGGCATTTTATTTGCAGGCCTGTTTCTTTTTCAACCATAGCTTTAAGAGTTTTGAAATGCCCAAAAACTTCACTTTTCTTTTTCATAAAATACACCCAAACTTTTCTGCTATAGTCATCAATAAAAGTAATAAAATAATGACAGCCTCCAAGAGATGCAGCTTTAGTAGTCCACATATCAGAGTGGATTAATTCCAATGGCTTCTTACTCTCTTGAACATGTCTAGGAAATGGTTTCCTTGCCTGTTTTCCAAACTGACAGGCTTCACATACCTTATGCATTTCTGCAACCTTGAATTTAGGCAATCCTGCAACAATATTTTGGGCCTGCATTGATTTAAGTCGTTGTACATTAACATGACCAATGCGTTTATGCTAGATATCAATATCTGCAACTACACCGGTCCCATGTGTAAACATTGCTGCACTCAATTCAGACATGTCTGCATCCAACGTAAACATTCTGCCCTTCTTCTTTCCTTTTGCTATCAAGCGACCTTTATTTTTCATATCCTCAACAAAGCATCCATGAGGATTAAATCTGACCTGCAAGCCCTGCTCAACCATTTGACCAACAAAAATCATATTCTTGGTGATATTCGGGACATGAAATACATCGGACAGGTATTTCTTTTTCCCATCCTGCATAGACAAAGGAATTTTTCCAATCTACACAATAGGATGTGCAGTATTATCACCAGTCTCCACAAATCCTGGTTTTTCCATTTTCCTTGCATCCTCCATCCATTCTGCATGACCTGTCATGTGGTTTGATGCACCTGAGCCAACATACCATACATTGTTGCTTTTTTCTGCACTTGTCACAGAATTGTTCATGTGCTGCACCATGAACAAATGCTCATTTCTATCATCACCCTGTCTACTAGAAGATGCATAATTCCCTTGTTGCAGTTTTCCATTCATGATGTCATTTTACTTTTTATAGCAGTCTTTAGCCATATGACCCATTTTGCCACAGTAGTAGCATTCAACATTACTGTTTGCATTTTGGCCTCTTTGCCATCCACCATGACCTCTTTGGCTCCCCCTGCCTCTAGAGTTATCACGTCCTCCTCCATAGGACTGGTTTTCTTGAGTTTGCTGCATATTCTGATTTCTGCCACGGCCTCCAAATCGGCCTCCTCTACCTCTGCCTCTACCTCTTCCAGCATTTGAGTAGAAGACAGTTTCTTTTGAAGTTCCTCTTGAAGAAGATGCACCACCATTTCTTTGCTCCTCAGAAATTAGAAGAGCAATCAACTCCTCAAAATCAGGAAATCTTTCATGAACTGAAATGGATGTCCGAAACTGTGCATAATCCTTTCCTAGACCATTCCAGGTCACAGAAACTAAATCATCATCTTCCACTGGCGACCCAATGGAAGCAAGTGCATCTGCAATCTTCTTTACCTTCATGTGGTAGTCATTGATGCTCATATTTTCTCTTTGCACATTATGCAACTCTTGCTTGAGCTACATTTTCCTGGCTTGAGTATTTGTGCTGTACATTTTTGACAAAGTATCCCATGCCTCCTTTGGCGTACTTGCATCCTGAATATGCACAATCATAGAGTCTGAAATACTGATAGACAGCCAGTACATAACTTTCCTGGCTCTGTCATGCCATGCTTTGAATGCCTGCATTTGCTGTTGATTGGGAACATCAAGAAGAACTGGTTCTTCTTCAATTCCTGCAACAAATTCCCAATATCCTTTTCCCATAAGGAAATTCGTCATTCTAAACTTCCATGCTTGGAAGTTGTTCTTGTCAAGCTTTTCAGTTACAATCTGTGAAAGAGAATCAGATGCTATTATAGAATCTTGCAAAAAATTCTCACTGCAGAGAACACAGTTTCAGCCTCACAAGGGCAAATATGCAAAACTGACGAAAGTGGTATTTAACCACACAGTCACTTCCTAGTGACGATTTTGCATATACAGGAACCAAGGATGATTCTGTAACTCCCAATGTCTCTGCATACGAGCATACGATGCAATATCTGTGGTAACTTTTCACCGACCTGTAGAACAGTGGTCGCATAGCATAAAACAGGGCTTTTTCTTGAGTGCGTGTAGAAAACTTCCGCCTCCAAAACAGGCCCCGAAATGGCCTCAAATAAAAAAAACAAGGTCACCTCTTGCTTCACCGCGAAGGGCGTCTCAACCTGAGACAGTGCACTCTTGCAATTTCCGGTTGTGCTACCTGCAGAGATCTGCTCCCAAAATAGAAAATGAAAGCAACACTGCTCCTCTTACTAGAACACCGCGAGCTTGGCTTGCTTTCTTGAGCTCCTTACCACGAACAAGGCTCTGGTACCATGTCAAGATTGTGGGAGAGAAGGAAGGAGTCTCACTTGTAGCTTTCTTGCTTGCACAATGGGGGAATACACACAAAGGTGGAGGCTGAAAACAGTTTTCCTCTTCTTAGTTGTGTAAGCCAAAAAGAACTCTAGTACAAAGAAATAGAAGAACCCTATATATGGGTCTCAAACCAAACTCAACTAACTAAGGTGGCATACTAACTGAGCCACGAACTAGAGTAGATAAAGATAGCTATCATGTAGCTATTATTCATGGGCGGTGTACTAACCGCGTCTGCAACTGACAAGTCGGTGACATAAATACACAACGGTCACCCTGGCGTATCACGAGTGGAGCTCGATATCTCAACAATTTCTTCCAGTAATTGCTTACAATATGCCCTTTTTTATGACAGAAGGAGCACTTTGTAGAAGCTGTATGGACTAACACTTGCTCATGAGAAGTAAATGCTAAAGTCCCTTCATTATGGTTCCTCTTCTCTTCATCCAGGCATGATTGGATGGTACTTGCCAAGGTTGGGTTCGGGATATTAGTTAGGGTGGTCACAAGGGTTGGAAAGACCTTCTTCACAAACTTTAGCAGGATGGAAATGGCATCTCCATCATAAATTGGTGCTTGAAGGGAGGCCAACTGTGCCATAAGCCCCTTCATAAATAAAATTTCTTATATTTTCTCCCTATTTATACTCCAAGCTAAAAAAACCAATCTTCAGAAAGATCTTGGAGTTCTTCCCTATAGCGTTGTAGAGCCTTTCAAGTTCATTCCACTTCTCCTTGGCAGTGGAGAGTTGGTCAATATGATGAATTAAAGATTCATCTAAATGAAGCATGATGATGGCCTGAGCTCTTTCATCATCTTCTACATCAAGGGGATTATATGGGTCAATAAATTTGGTCCCTTTTATGAAGGGCCAGTAGCCTCATTCCATCATTTTATATTTTACCACGACTTGTGAGGGATGAAAATCTTTTCCATTGAACTTACGAATGTGAGGCCTTACATTTGCATAGGCCATGGATATTATAGGAAGGTCTTATCTATTGCCTTAAGCAATGGCAATGTCTAGTCCTTTATAGGTGGCCAAGTACGAACCAAATAGTAGAACTGATAGCCCTACAAATGATAACCAACTTTAATGTTGTTGAGATGAAAAAGGTTGGAAATCATACATATGTAATATCTCAAGATAGGATTTTGGAGGTCCTATTCTTTGAAAGCCCTTGATTTAAGTTTTACTATTTCAATGAAGTGAGCTTTGACTTGATTTCAGGATCCTCCTGATAATGTGGCCTATTAGAGGAGTTCTTGGTGGAGCACGGTTTATGAATCAACTCTATACTATGGGATGAATTAGAGGAGAGTACAATAACACTCACTTCTTTGATTAACTAGCAACAAATAGTAAGGAGCATCAGTTGAATGCATTAGTAGTGCTAAGAAGCACTCTCACCAACTTTCATTCTAGTACTCATAATGTAGGTTGATCTTTATGAGCTTAATATTGCCCATGGAATGAGAAGCACTCTGCATTTAAGCTCCACAGGGCAGTAAAAAATCTTGACAAGGGTTTTTCTGTGATTAAAATCAATATTGATAATGCCCAGATTGAAAAAAGATGAAAATGAGTGAGCTTGAAGCTTCCTGGCTATGGTTTCTAGAAACCCACAGTTAGGGTTCAGCTCATAGCAACTAGCACAGGAGGAATTTCTCCAAACCCTCTTAGAGGGAGATGGCCCACTGCTGGGGGGGGCTACCAAAGCCTTAAGATGGCTTCTATTGATTCGCCCTTAGTTGAGGACGCAGCTATACGAATTTGCACAATACCCAAATTTGTGCTTGCTTGTGTTTTTTTGCAATGCCGTCGTGTTGCGTGGCCAATGTGGGGGTTTGTGGTGCTAGGCTGTTGCGCCTTAAGCTAGGGAGGAGTTCCTTAGAAGAAATGAGAGGCTGATATGTCCTCTTTTGCTCACACGAGCTCCTCCAATGGAGATAGGTACTAGATGGCTATGGAGGTTGAAGGTCCAAGATGAGAAAATGAAGCTTTTCTTGTGCACTTAGTTTGAGCTGAGGTTTAGGGAACCTAAAGGGATTAGAGATGGCTTTGATACCATGTGGAAAATGAGAGTTGGAAGCATGAGAGAGCACAAGAGGGAAGAGCTCAAGTACAAGAATAAGATCTTCCTTAGTTGGTTATTCAAGGTACAACTAGTACACTCTCCTCAACATTGAGTGTGTACTTTAGGCTATTTATATAGCCTCTGGAGAGGTTAGGGTTAGGATTTTCCCTTGTTTCCTTGTCCTCCATTCCATTTACACGTACCTATTCTTATCCTCTCCAGTATAAGGAGAGTTCCCATGCTTACTTCTCAAGAAAATCGTGTTGTATATAAATCGGATAAATAAACATAATATTCAAGTAAAAAACAATAATAAACGATGCATGTGACAAACTACATTGCACGCAAATCCAACAAATATCGATTTTCATTACTTTAAGAGAAGATTACAAATTATATTACATTGGTGATGGATGAGATATCATTTTGCACTAAGTACATCTACTCTCTCCTAGGCTTCTTTAAGCTAGACTCCCCATGGCGAGCTATTCTTGATCATAGGCATCAACACATTTTGCCCTAGTAGTTCTTGCCTAATGACATTGGGGTTTTCAATACCAGCAACCATCCCACGGGCCACCATGGAAAAAAGTGGCCCAAACCTAGTACTAGAGAATAATTAGAGGAGCTTCGAACGTCGAAGCAACACTACTTTCTCCAAGCTAGAGTTCGTTGGGATGGTCTTGAAGGTTCTAGCCTTCGTTAATGACCTCAACTTCAAGAAGTTCTCAACAAAAGCTGAAGAGCATATCTTATGGAATACAATAATGTCGCTCACAAGCTGGCCGATATGCTCCTTCAATGCCGAGTCCTGCACCCTAGGCTACCAGATCAACCACCTTGTTTAGATGAAAATTCATCTATATAGACAATGTCCTACATCACACAAGTTCAGTGTCAGACTCACTATGCATGGAGTGTGCTAAAGATATATGCATCGGATTCATGTAAAAATTTACCAATAGGGCCTCTAGGGCATCAAGAGTGTGCATATAAAATTTTGCCGCGATCGGGCCCCTAGAGTTGCATTGGCCCAGATGCTTATGAGCCTTTGGGCTTGAATCAATAGATTTAGGCCCCCAGGTGCCGCGAGCCTCCAGCTAGGATAGCTTTAGGAGTCCGATCCTAGAAAAATTTTATGTGCACACTCCCAATGCCCTAGAGACCCTACTGGTAAATTTTTACGTGAATCCGATAACATTACCTTCTCTACATCATCTATCTATTGTTGTAATGGAGCATCTAGTTTGCTCTTGCAACTAGGCCACTCTCGTCTCTCTCTTGGGAAGGTACTACATAGTTGGATCGAGGTCCAAAAATAATTTCTTGCAACAGCTTGAGCTCCTCATTTGAGATCTCATATGGCACCACATTCTTAAGCTGCTCTTGGATGCTCACAATGGCACAGATGTCATCGACACTCATGCCATCATATCGAGCCACCTCATCAACATGTGCTAGGGCATCTTGTATATCAAAATCCGTAAAATAATCAGGTGCATCACGCACCATGATACAACATAGCTCTACTTTCCTTAGCTCCAAAATTTCTAGTACATTCTATATAAGTAAATATTCCACCCCCTTAATGATGATAGCATGGAGAGAAGCAAGGGGTGGCTCATCACTTGTCGGCGTCTCAACAGGGCAAGGAGGTGGATGCACAATGGCTATGCTTTGTGCTGCCTCTACTCTAAGATTGAGTGTGATCTCCTTAGGCTCCCTCTTGAAATACTCTAGTTGTGGCTGAGAGGGTGTGTCAATGTCTTCCTCACTGTCCTCTTGCACCTTAGTGCACAAAACATATATAGAAAATGTTGCATTACACTTGATGATCCATCGTGGCGTGGTCTTGGGATGAGGTAGGGATTGCTCTGGCGTGGAGATGTTGCCCCACATGCACGAGGGCTCGATTTATTACCTTTTCATGGCTTGATCCATCACGTAAACTATATAAGAAATCTATGGGGACCCATCTGAGAGCAGAGTCTAGAATAGAGCAGGTGATAGGGTTTGTTGCATCATAAAACGATGCTAGTCACTACAAGATATAGACCTTATACCGACGTTTAAAGCGACGAAAATATAAACAAAAAAATTTGCCCCCGTCGTCGCAAAAAGCGTCGTTATTAATGACGCCATAGAAATGTCGCTATTAGCGTCGCTATTGGCATCGCTATCAGCATCGCAAATGCGACGCCAATAGCGACGCAACCAGTAAGTTTGCGACACGCATAGCGACGGCAATAGCAACGCGAGCAGTAAATTTG